>NC_053026.1:390137281-390283041 GCF_003073215.2 Triticum urartu | reverse complement strand
GCAGCAAAGTAGCGTAAGTATTTCCCTCAGTTTTTGAGAACCAAGGTATGAATCCAGTAGGAGGCTACGCGTGAGTCCCTCGTACCTGCACAAAACAAATAACTCCTCGCAACCAACGCGATAAGGGGTTGTCAATCCCTTCACGGTCACTTACGAGAGTGAGATCTGATAGATATGATAGAATAATATTTTAATATTTTTGTGATAAAGATGCAAAGTAAAATAAAAGCAAAGGAAAAAAGCAAAGGAAATAACTAAGTATTGGAAGATTAATATGATGAAGATAGACCCGGGGGCCATATGTTTCACTAGTGGCTTCTCTCAAGAGCATAAGTATTTTACGGTGGGTGAACGAATTACTGTTGAGCAATTGACAGAACTGAGCATAGTTATGAGAATATCTAGGTATGATCATGTGTATAGGCATCACGTCCGAGACAAGTAGACCGACTCCTGCCTACATCTACTACTATTACTCCACTCATCGACCGCTATCCAGCATGCATCTAGAGTATTAAGTTCATGAAAACAGAGTAACGCCTTAAGCAAGATGACATGATGTAGAGGGATAAATTCATGCAATATGATAAAAACCCATCTTGTTATCCTCGATGGCAACAATACAATACGTGCCTTGTTGCCCCTACTGTCACTGGAAAAGGACACCGCACGATTGAACCCAAAGCTAAGCACTTCTCCCATTGCAAGAAAGATCAATCTAGTAGGCCAAACCAAACTGATAATTCGAAGAGACTTGCAAAGATAACCAATCTATACCTACTAATAAAGCAAGGTGCGTTTCGCCAATTTTTTCATCCGTTCACCATCGAAAAGAACTTTTTTTGCTATCCGAGGTGGTACTAATTTTTTATGCCTTTGTTTGCTAAAAAGGAATTTTCGTACGTGGGCCGCGCGCTCTGGCCCTGCGAAGCCAGCCCACTTATTTGTCTGCCCACGCAGCTGGCAAAATACTATTTCCCACACAAGGTGACAAATAGTCGAGTTTCGCACAGGACAGCCAATATTGGGCTAGCCCATTTTTCTTTGTTTCTGTGTTTTACTTCTTTTATTTTTTTCTATCTCGTTTTCCCTTCCAATTTTACTTTTGTTTTATCATTTATTTCGTAAATAAAAAATTCTCAAAAACGTCCCGAATTAAAAAACAGATTTTTTAAAATGTTCAGAATTCCAAAATTTTATTGCTATTTTGTAAAATATTCAGAACAAGCAAAAAGTTTCCCATTTTTGCAAAAAATACATATTTTTCAAAATTGTTCGAGATGTATAAAAAGAAACTGGCATTTCGAAAAATGCATCAAATTAAGAAAATATTATTGTTTTAGTTAAATTGCCACAACTAAAAATGATCTTTGTGTATAAAAGATACACATTTTCTAAAAATCTTATGAAACATATGTTCCATTTTTAAAAATGTTCAAAAATTCAAATAATGTTCTTGTTTTTTTGTCGGAGTTTCGCACAGGACAACCAATAGTGGGCTGGCCCATTTGCTTTGTTTCTGTCTTTTACTTCTATTTTATTCTCCTTTCCCTATCTCTTTCTTCCCTTCCAAGTTTATTTTTCTTTTAGAATTTATTTCTTAAATTTAAAACTCTCAAAAAATTTAAACTTAAGAAAAACAATTTTTTGAAAATGTCAAGAATTTTGATTTTTTTTGCTATTTTGAAAAATATGCGGAACCAACAAAAAATTCGTTTCAAAAAAAATTATTGTTTTTAAAAATTGTTCGAGATGTCTTAAATGAAAATGGCATTTAAAAATGCCCCAAATTCGAAAAATATTCCTTTTTAGTGAAATTTGCACAATTAAAAATAATGATTTGTAATAAAGATACACATTTTCTAAAAATCTTATGGAATTTCAACACATGTTCCCATTTAAAAAAAATCACAAAGTCAAATCATGTTAATATTTTTATAAAAAACGTTGGTATTTTCAGAAAATGTTTGTGAATTTAAAAAGATGTTCCCTTCCATATATTTTTCATGTTTTTTTGAAGTGTACATAATTAAAAAAAATTGTTCCGTATTTAAAAAATTGTTCATGTTTCCTAGAATATTTAGAAATTTCATACCTTAAAATCCCATCAATCGAAAGGATTGAAAGGAAAAGTAGATTGAATATCTCATGGGCCTTATCTGACGTGCGGTTACGTAACAAAACTCTTAAATGCCCTCGATTATGAATGGAAAAATAGCGGATTGATTCTTTCATACGTGGCGAAACCGAGAAGCTAAACGTTCTTTTTTTCGTGTGCACATAAGATTTTTTCTTGCACATATAATTGTCACTGACTTTAAATGCATATTATTTATCTCTCGTTGCAACGCATGGGCATATGTGCTAGTCATACATAAAAGAGTTCACAGAAGATTAAAATATTGTTTATAGATAATCTTGATCATAAACCCACAATTCATCGGTCTCAACAAACACACCGCAAAAAGAAGATTACATCGGGGAGGCTATGGTGTTGATGTAGAAGCCCTCCGTGATGGATGCCCCCTCTGGCGGAGCTCTGGAACAGGCCCCAAGATGTGATCTCGTGGATACAGAAAGTTGCGGCGGTGGAATTAGGTTTTTGGCTCCATATCTAATCGTTTGGGGGTACGTAGGTATATATAGGAGGAAGGAGTACGTCGGTGGAGCAACATGGGGCCCACCAGGGTGGAGGCACGCCTGGGGGGGGGGTAGGCGCGCCCCCTACCTCATGGCTTCCCTGTTGGTTGCTTGACGTAGGGCCCAAGTCTCCTGGATCTTGTTTGTTCCAAAAATCACGTTCCCGAAGGTTTCATTCCGTTTGGACTCCGTTTGATATTCCTTTTCTTCGAAACCCTACAATAGGCAAAAACAACAATTCTGGGCTGGCCCTCCGGTTAATAGGTTATTCCCAAAAATAATATAAAAGTGGATAATAAAGCCCAATAATGTCCAAAACAGTAGATAATATAGCATGGAGCAATCGAAAATTATAGATACGTTGGAGACGTATCAAGCATCCCCAAGCTTAATTCCTGCTCGTCCTCGAGTAGGTAAATGATAAAAAAAGATAATTTTTGATGTGAAGTGCTACTTGGCATAATTTTAATGTAATTCTTCTTAATTGTGGTATGAATATTCAGATCCGAAAGATTCAAGATAAAAGTTTAATATTGACATCAAAATAATAATACTTCAAGCATACTAACAAAGCAATCGTGTCTTCTCAAAATAACATGGCCAAAGAAAGTTATCCCTAAAAAATCATATAGTCTGGCTATGCTCTATCTTCACCACACAAAGTATTTAAATCATGCACAACCCCGATGACAAGCCAAGCAATTGTTTCATACTTTTGACATTCTCAAACTTTGTCAATCTTCACGCAATACATGAGCGTGAGCCATGGATATAGCACTATATGTGGAATAGAATGGTGGTTGTGGAGAAGACAAAAAAGGGAGAATATAGTCTCACATCAACTAGGCGTATCAACGGGCTATGGAGATGCCCATCAATAGATATCAATGTGAGTGAGTAGGGATTGCCATGCAACGGATGCACTAGAGCTATAAGTATATGAAAGCTCAACAAAAGAAACTAAGTGGGTGTGCATCCAACTTGCTTGCTCATGAAGACCTAGGGCATTTTGAGGAGGCCCATCATTGGGATATACAAGCCATGTTCTATAATGAAAAATTCCCACTAGTATATGAAAGTGACGAAATGAGAGACTCTCTATCATGAATATCATGGTGCTACTTTGAAGCACAAGTGTGGTAAAGGATAGTAACATTGTCCCTTCTCTCTTTTTCTCTCATTTTTTTATTTGTGCCTTTTCTCTTTTTTATGGCCTCTTTTCTTTTCTTTCCTTTTTTTATTTTTCGTCCGGTGTCTCATCCCGACTTGTGGGGGAATCATAGTCTCCATCACCCTTTCCTCACTGGGACAATGCTCTAATAATGATGATCATCACACTTTTATTTTCAACAATTACAACTCAATACTTAGAAAAAAATATGACTCTATATGAATGCCTCCGGCGGTGTACCGGGATATGCAATGAATCAAGAGTGACATGTATGAAAGAATTATGAATGGTGGCTTTGCCACAAATACGATGTCAACTACATGATCATGCTAAGCAATATGACAATGATGGAGTGTGTCATAATAAACGGAACAGTGGAAAGTTGCATGGCAATATATCTCGGAATGGCTATGGAAATGCCATAATAGGTAGGTATGGTGGCTGTTTTGAGGAAGGTATATGGTGGGTGTATGATACCGGCGAAAGGTGTGCGGTATTAGAGAGGCTAGCAATGGTGGAAGGAAGAAAAGTGTGTATAATCCATGGCCTCAACATTAGTCATAAAGAACTCATATACTTATTGTGAAAATCTACAGGTTAGCAAAGCAAAGTATTACGTGCATGCTCCTAGGGGGATAGATTGTTAGGAAAATACCATCGCTCGTCCCCAACCGCCACTCATAAGGAAGACAATCAAAAAATAAATCATGCTCCGAGTTCATCACATAACGGTTCACCATACGTGCATGCTACGGGAATCACAAACTTTAACACAAGTATTTCTCAAATTCACAACTACTCAACTAGCACAACTTTAATATCACCATCTTCATATCTCAAAACAATTATCAAGCATCAAACTTCTCATAGCATTCAACACACTCATAAGAAAGTTTTTACTATTCTTTAATACCAAGCGTATTAGGAATATTTAAGCAAATTACCATGCTATTTAAGACTCTCAAAATAATCTAAGTGAAGCATGAGAGATGAATAGTTTCTATAAAACAATTCCACTACCGTGATCTAAAAAATATAAGTAAAGTACTAGAGCAAAAACTATATAACTCAAATGATATAAGCGAAGCACATAGAGTATTCTAACAAATTCCAAATCATGTATGGCTCTCTCAAAAGGTGTGTACAGCAAGGATGATTGTGGTAAACTAAAAATCAAAGACTCAAATCATACAAGACGCTCCAAGCAAAACACATATCATGTGGTGAATAAAAATATAGCTCCAACTAAAGTTACCGATAGAAGTAGACGAAAGAGGGGATGCCTTCCGGGGCATCCCCAAGCTTTGCCTTTTAGGTGTCCTTAGATTATCTTGGGGGTGCCATGGGCATCCCCAAGCTTAGTCTCTTGCCACTCCTTGTTCCATAATCCATCAAATCTTTACCCAAAACTTGAAAACTTCACAACACAAAACTTAAAGTAGAAAATCTCGTGAGCTCCGTTAGCGAAAGAAAACAAAAGACCACTTCAAGGTACTGTAATGAACTCATTATTTATTTATATTGGTGTTAAACCTACTGTATTACAACTTCTCTATGGTTTATAAACTATTTTACTAGCCATAGATTCATCAAAATAAGCAAACAACTCACGGAAAACAGAATCTGTCAAAAACAGAACAGTCTGTAGTAATCTGTAGCTAGCGCAAGATCTGGAACCCCAAAAATTCTAAAATAAATTGATGGACGTGAGGAATTTATCTATTAATCATCTTCAAAAATAATTAACTAAATATCACTTTCCAAATAAAAATGGCAGCAGTTCTCGTGAGCGCTAAAGTTTCTGTTTTTTACAGCAAGATAACAAGACTTTCCCCAAGTCTTCCCAACGGTTCTACTTGGCACAAACACTAATTAAACACAAAAAAACACAAACAAAACAGAGGCTAGGTAAATTATTTATTACTAAGCATGATCAAAAAGCAAGGAATAAAAATAAAATTGGGTTGCCTCCCAACAAGCGCTATCGTTTAACGCCCCTAGCTAGGCATAAAAAGCAAGGATAGATCTAGGTATTGCCATCTTTGGTAGGCAATCCATAAGTGGATCTCATAATAGATTCATAAGGTAATTTAATTTTCTTTCTAGGAAAGTGTTCCATGCCTTTCCTTAACGGAAATTGGAATCTAATATTTCCTTCCTTCATAACAATAATTGCACCAATCGTTCTAAGGAAAGGTCTACCAAGAATAATAGGACATGAAGGATTGCAATCTATGTCAAGAACAATAAAATCTATGGGCACATAATTCCTATTTGCGACAATAATAACATCATTGATTCTTCCCATTGGTTTCTTAATAGTGGAATCCGCAAGGTGCAAGTTTAAAGAGCAATCATCAAAATCACGGAAACCTAACAAATCACACATAGTATTTGGAATCGTGGAAACACTAGCACCCAAATCACATAAAGCATAGAACTCATGATCTTTAATATTACTTTTAATAGTTGGTCCCTCTCATCATAAAGTTTTCTAGGGATAGAAACTTCCAACTCAAGTTTTTCTTCATAAGATTGCATCAAGGCATCAACGATATGTTTAGTAAACGCTTTATTTTGACTATAAGCATGAGGAGAATTTAGCACGGATTGCAACAAGGAAATACAATCAATCAAAGAGCAATTTTCATAATTAAATTCCTTGAAATCCAAAATAGTGGGTTTAGCAACATCTAGGGTTTTAATTTCTTCAATCCCACTTTCATCAAATTTAGCATCAAGGTCTAAAAACTCCAAATTTTTGGAATGCCTTCTAGGTAAAGGTGGATCATATTCAGTCCCATCATTATCAAGATTCATATTGCAAAACAAAGATTTAATAGGGGACACATCAATAACTTTTAGATCTTCATCTTTATTTTCATAGGAACTAGAAGAACACACTCTTATAAAGGCATCTTTCTTAGCACGCATCCTAGCGGTTCTTTCTTTGCACTCATCAATGGAAATTCTCATGGATTTGAGAGACTCATTGATATCATGCTTAGGAGGAATAGATCTAAGCTTTAAAGAATCAACATCAAGAGAAATTCTATCAATGTTCCTAGCCAAATCATCAACTTTAAGCAATTTTTATTCAATCAAAGCATTGAAATTCTTTTGCGAAGTAATAAATTCTTTAATATTAGATTCAAAATCAGAGGGCATATTATTATAATTTCCATAAAAATTGTTGTAGGAATTACCATAATATTAGAGGGATTACTAGGATAAGGCCTAGGATTAAAATTTCCTCTATACGCGTTGTTACCAAAATTGTTCCTACCAACAAAATTCACATCCATAGATTCATTATTATTCTCAATCAAAGTAGACAAGGGCATATCATTAGGATCAGAAGAAACACTCTTACTAGCAAATAATTTCATAAGTTCATCCATCTTTCCACTCAAAACATTAATTTCTTCTATCGCATGCACCTTTTTATTAGTAGATCTTTCAGTATGCCATTGAGAATAATTAACCATAATATTATCTAGGAGTTTAGTAGCTTCTCCAAAAGTGATTCCCATAAAAGTGCCTCCCACGGCCGAATCTAAAAGATTTCTAGAAGCAAAATTCAATCCGGCATAAAATTTTTGTATAATCATCCACAAATTCAAACCATGAGTAGGGCAATTACGTATCATTAATTTCATCCTCTCCCAAGCTTGTGCAACATGTTCATGATCAAGTTGCTTAAAATTCATAATATCGTTTCTAAGGGAGATGATCTTAGCGGGAGGAAAATACTTAGAGATAAAAGCATCTTTGCACTAGTTCCAAGAATCAATACTATTTTTAGGCAAAGACGAAAACCAAGCTTTAGCACGATCTCTAAGCGAAAAAGGAAATAGCTTCAACTTAACAATATCATTCTCCACATCTTTCTTCTTTTGCATATCACACAAATCAACGAAGCTATTTAGATGGGTAGCGACATCTTCACTAGGAAGGCCGGAAAACGTATCTTTCATGACAAGATTCAGCAAAGCGGCATTAATTTCACAAGATTCAGCATTGGTATGAGGAGCAATTGGAGTGCTAATAAAATCATTGTTGTTGGTATTGGTAAAGTCACACAATTTAGTGTTATCTTGAGCCTTCGTGACAAACAAGCAATCCAACACACAAGCAAACAAAAAGCAAGCGGGCAAAAAGAGGCAAATAGAGAAAGATAGGGAGGATAGATAGAGAGAGGGCGAATGAAACGGCAAGGGTGAAGTGGGGGAGAGGAAAACGAGAGGCAAATGGCAAATAATGTAATGTTGGAGATAAGGGTTGTGATGGGTACTTGGTATGTTGACTTTTGCGTAGACTCCCCGGCAGCGGCGCCAGAAATCCTTCTTGCTACCTCTTGAGCACTGCGTTGGATTTCCTTAAAGAGGAAAGGATGACGCAGCAAAGTAGCGTAAGTATTTCCCTCAATTTTTGAGAACCAAGGTATCAATCCAGTAGGAGGCTACGCGCGAGTCCCTCGTACCTGCACAAAACAAATAACTCCTCGCAACCAACGCGATAAGGGGTTGTCAATCCCTTCACGCTCACTTACGAGAGTGAGATCTGATAGATATGATAGAATAATTTTTTTCGTATTTTTGTGATAAAGATGTAAAGTAAAATAAAAGCAAAGTAAAAAAGCAAAGGAAATAACAGTATTGGAAGATTAATATGATGAGGATAGACCCGGGGGCCATTGGTTTCACTAGTGGCTTCTCTCAGGAGCATAAGTATTTTACGGTGGTGAACGAATTACTGTTAAGAAATTGACATAATTGAGCATAGTTATCAGAATATCTAGGTATGATCATGTGTATAGGCATCACGTCCGAGACAAGTAGACCGACTCCTGCCTGCATCTACTACTATTACTCCACTCATCGACCGCTATCCAGCATGCATCTAGAGTATTAAGTTCATGAAAACAGAGTAACGCCTTAAGCAAGATGACATGATGTAGAGGGATAAATTCATGCATTATGATAAAAAACATCTTGTTATCCTCGATGGCAACAATACAATACGTGCCTTGCTGCCCTACTGTCACTGGGAAAGGACACCGCAAGATTGAACCCAAAGCTAAGAACTTCTCCATTGCAAGAAAGATCAATCTAGTAGGCCAAACCAAACTGATAATTCGAAGAGACTTGCAAATATAACCAATCATACATAAAAGAATTCACAGAAGATTCAAATATTGTTCATAGATAATCTTGATCATAAACCCACAATTCATCAGTCTCAACAAACACACCGCAAAAAGAAGATTACGTCGAATAGATCTCCACAAGAGAGGGGGAGAACATTGTATTGAGATCCAAAAAGAGAGAAGAAGCCATCTAGATAATAACTATGGACCCGAAGGTCTTAGGTAAACTACTCACACTTCATTGGAGAGGCTATGGAGTTGATGTAGAAGCCGATGGATGCGCCCTCCGGCGGAGCTCCGGAATAGGCCCCAAGATGGGATCTCGTGGATACAGAAAGTTGCGGCGGTGGAATTAGGTTTTTGGCTGCGTATCTGATCATTTGGGGGTACGTTGGTATATATAGGAGGAAGGAGTACGTCGGTGGAGCAACAGGGGGCGCACGAGGGTGGAGGGCGTGCCCCCTACCTCGTGGCTTCCCTGTTGGTTGACTGACGTAGGGTCCAAGTCTCCTGGATCTTGTTCGTTCCAAAAATCACGTTCTCGAAGGTTTCATTCCGTTTGGACTCCGTTTGATATTCCTTTTCTTCAAAACCCTAAAATAGGCAAAAACAATAATTCTGGGCTGGGCCTCCGGTTAATAGGTTAGTCCCAAAAATAATATAAAAGTGGATAATAAAGCCCAATAATTTCCAAAACAGTAGATAATATAACATGGAGCAATAAAAAATTATAGATACGTTGGAGATGTATCAAACACTAACTCTAGCTCCAAGATAACATAAAACAGTTTTAACATAGTTTCTTTTAATGGAGCATGGTATAGTTGGTACACCGGGATCTCCAAGTTTCTTTGATATTCCACCCTTAAAAGTATAATTAGCAAGCATGGTGGAAACTTCAGCTTCTGGTATCTTTCTTTTATTTGTAACAATATATTTCATATACTTATCATAAGGATTCATTTTGAGCATATCAGTTAGTCGCATACGCAAAAAGATAGGTCTGATCATTTCAGCAAAGCGCTCAAAATCCTCATCATCCTTTTTCTTGGATGGTCTGGGAGGGAAAGGCATGGGTTTCTGAACCCAAGGCTCTCTTTCCTTACTGTGTTTCCTAGCAACAAAGTCTTCCTTATCATAATGTTGATTCTTTGATTGTGGGCTATCAAGATCAACAACAGGTTCAATTTCTATATCATTATCATTACTAGGTTGAGCATCATCATGAACATTATCATTAACATTATCATTAACATTATCACTAGTTTCGGGCTCATTACCAGATTGTGTTTCAGCATCAGAGATAGAAATATCATTTGGATTCTCAGGTGTTTCAGTAATAGGTTCACTAGAACCATGCAAAGTCCTATCATTTTTCTTTTTCTTCCTATTAGAAGGACTAGGTGCATCCACATTATTTCTCTGAGAATATTGCTCAATTCTCTTAGGGTGGCCTTCAGGATACAAAGGTTCATGAGTCATTCTACAACCTCTGAGAATCTTGCTCAATTCTCTTAGGCGGGGCGCGACGCGAAAAGGGGCTTCCGGCGAGCGCGACAGCGAAGGGTTTTGCGGTTGTGGAGCCGAAGCAGGCGAGCCAGCAGATGACCAATGACCGTGGTGGCAGGGAGCGCGGGCACGCGGCGAGGGCGAGGCGCGGTCGGGCACGGAGCGGGATGCAGTGACGTCCAGGGGCAGGGAAGAGAGGAAAAGGGGTCCTCACCCCCGTTGAAGGCGTACGGGGCGGCGAGGCTCGACGACGACCGTCGATGCAGAGGCCGGGCGGGGTCGAGGAGGCGGTCCGATGGCGTCATGGTTCCGGCACGGGGGGAGGGGGGCTCCGAGCGGCGGCGGCATCGAGGCCGAGCCCCGGTTCCAGATCAGGGGTGAAGGGGACGAGGCGGCGCACGGATGGGCGTCGGGGGTGAGGTGAGGCAACGACGGCGATAGGGACAGGCACCCTAGGCGCGGGAAGTCATCCAGATCGAGCGGGGGAGGGGGTCATGCGAGAGAGAGAGGGGATCGTGGGGTCGAGCGCCCTCTCCTGTGATGGTTCTGGAGGGAGAGGGTGGAGATCGTGGGGGAGTGGGTGCGGCAGGGGTAGTGGGCTAGGGTTCCTGATGAGAGGGGTAGTAGGTGGAGGGGTGGGCCGGCCTGTGGAGAGGCCGACTGGGCCGGTTGGCTGGGCCGGTTGGCCTAGTTGATCGGGAGGGTTGTTTCTCTTTTTTATGTTTATTTCCCTTTTCTGTTTTCAAAAATGTTTAGCACCTAATTGATTGATTTTTTTAAATATGGGAGCTAGCTCATAAATTGCAGTGCATTAGATCCAAGCACCAAAAACTAGTTTGGGTGAAATACTATTTCATATTAGATTTAGATTAATTAAAAAGTTATTAAGTAATGTTTTCAGCCACTGTTTGAGGTTGTTTAAGTCACTTATTAACTTTCAATAATGTTTTTTACAATTTTTTTCATAGCCTCTGATTTATCTACTATTTATTGAACATTTTAGTTTTAATATTTGGAAACATTTATTGTTTGCTTGATTTTAAATTTTGAATTTGAATCTGTTTCGAACTAATGCAAGATTAGCAATAATAACCGAGGTGACGTGGCATCGTTAACGTGGAATTACTGTAGCTTAATTATCCGGGCGTCACAATTCTCCTCCACTACAAGAAATTCTAACGAATCTTCTTGGTCTTGGATGCTCTTCTTGAAGAGGTCGATCCCTTATATTGACGTCTTTATTTCTCTGCTTCAGGTCATCATGGTGAAGTCGTCCTTTTCTTTGGGAACTCCAACGTACTTACGAATAGGTAAGTGGCAGCTTGGCTACATCAAAATGCTTATGAGAGAAACAATCTAGGGTTAACCCATGAATGAGCATAAGACTACCTCTCGAGTTGAACAACATAAAATACATCGTGAGTAAGGTACGAAGGTACAATGAGAGGGTCCAAGCGGATAGATAGCTGCTCAAAGTCTGAACCAGAGTGAGAAAGGGGTTCAGAGCAGCGAGAGTAAGTATTGCGTATGATACCAGAATAGAGCACTAGGAAGGTGGCTCGCGAATTACCTACGAAACCAAGAGCCAGGGATAACTTTGTTAACAAGGTGTACAGGAGAGTTAGGTTTCGATCCTGTGGAACTGTGGCTTATGGGCCCACCATGTGATTAAAAGTAGGAAGGTCGGTGACATCTTGCATGGTCACGATAGCAAGGCATGTCAGAGGGTAGCCTGTTAGTTATGTCGGCAACAACATCGATACCAAGGGCGAGGGACGAAGAGAACCATTTTCCTGCTCGTTGAACGAGGTGAACCAGTAGGCAAGATTCTCGTCCATCGGTGGTTACCGGAATGTCATCAACAAAAGTAACAGGGTCTTTCTAACAAGTGGTACAACGAGGTGTTTACATAAGTAGGGATATATTACTGCTTATACAATATAGATCACAAGAAGGTTTAAACAAACCAATGGAAAGGAAAAGTGATTATCAGGTTCAAACAGAACAATGGAAAGGAAAATGTGTTTAAACACATATTTCAAGGGTATATTCTTCCCAAGGACAAGCAGAACATGATATCCATGACAGGATATAATGTAGAAAACCCTTTTGGTAAGGGGAGAGAAATTTCATGACATCGCCCATGCAATGGTGTTTGGATAATTGAGCAAGAAACATTTAGCATTGGGCTTCAAATGTTCTTGTTGAAAATCAGAATACCATAGACATGCTTCGAGATAGCATTGACATGGTCAAGAGGTGAAGATCAGACTTTGTAAACACAAGGGGTCCATAGGGAATAAATTGTAGAGTAAGTCTTACAATTTCCTCATGGAAGAATGAATAACCTTGCTGAAAAGGAATCTATAACAATAGGGCCTCGGGCCAGGTGTGCTAGGCATGACATCACATTACCGGGTCACAAAGACCAATGTGATAACTCTTGGGAATATGTTCCAACCATCATATCTGATCGAGATTCAGATCTGATTGGTGTCAGGATAACTCAGACTCGGAATGCCTGAGAAGAAACGATGCAACACAAATTAATGAGATGGCATTGTAATATTCTCGGGAAATGAACTATGTAAGCGAGTTCCGAAACAAGAGTTCATCAAACCAAGGAGAGGAATAGGTGGCTGATGGGCTCAGGGACAATCCATCGAGATTTCCAAAAAGATGAATTTCCACAATCATGTGAACAAGGAGATAACATTTGTCAAGTCAAATAATATAATGATGTATGCTCGAGGAAAACATACACAATTTAACAATGATAGTAAGGTGCACCCTGAAATCTAGATTGGGTAGCACGGTCAATGTTTGAATGATGATTCAATAAGCAATAGACTTAGAATGAAACTATCGACCAATAACTTACAAGCACTAGGGTTGCTAGAAGTTTTGACTTCACACATCATAGTTAAATGGCTGGTATTCCGGTTAGAAACAACACGAGGACCCAGATATGAACGGAGATGGCGAGAAATATTACTATATCAAGAATTATTAAGAGGTGGTGAAATTCTCACGACATTCTTGACATAAAAGATGGTAATACTCCAAGGCAAAGAAGAACAAATGCTGGATATCAAGGATCTCAAGGTATAACACAAAACATGAACAAGTTTGTGTTGAACGGAAGGCAATAAAGTGGTCGATGATAACACGAATCATCGAGGGGCAAAGATGGTATTACCCATTAAGAATTCGATATATAAATCTTGGAAGAGCTTAGGATGTTGATGATTATCATGACACAGTTGTCGAGAGATTTCATGAAGATGTAATCCGTCGGCGATGACATCAAGTCAATGGAATGATGAAGCGAAAAATTATTGGAACCACGAGTATGACACAAACTCAAAATCAAGCTTGTTGTTCAAGGCGAAATGATATGACGAGGAAAATCGACGTAAGCTTAGCTCATCATTGAAAGTGGTGCTCCAGGGATAAGGACCAGGTAGCACACTTAAAATTTAGCACGCTACTCGTAAGCAACAAAAATTACTTACAGTTATGGAACCAGAGTGCGGAATTGATTCACTTATTGGTGTTCTCGGTTGACAAACAACCCAGAACCCATGAAGTGACAATGACAGGGAAAAGTAGTACTTGATAACCCACAAGTATAGGGGATCGCAACAGTTTTCGAGGGTAGAGTATTCAACCCAAATTTATTGATTCGACACAAGGGGAGCCAAAGAATATTCTCAAGTATTAGCAGCTGAGTTGTCAATTCAACCACACCTGGAAACTTAATATCTGCAGCAAAGTATTTAGTAGCAAAGTAATATGATAGTAGTGGTAACGGTAGCAAAAGTAATGTTTTTGGTATTTTGTAGTGATGATAGCAATAGCAACGGAAAAGTAAATAAGCGAGGAACAACATATGGAAAGCTCGTAGGCAATGGATCGGTGATGGAGAATTATGCCGAATGCGGTTCATCATGTAACAATCATAACATAGGGTGACACAGAACTAGCTCCAATTCATCAATGTAGTGTAGGCATGTATTCCGAATATAGTCATACGTTCTTATGGAAAAGAACTTGCATGACATCTTTTGTCCTACCCTCCCGTGGCAGCGGGGTCCTAATGGAAACTAAGGGATATTAAGGCCTACTTTTAATAGAGTACCGGAACAAAGCATTAGCACATAGTGAATACATGAACTCCTCAAACTATGGTCATCACCGGTAAGTATCCCGATTATTGTCACTTCGGGGTTAACGGATCATAACACATAATAGGTGACTATAGACTTGCAAGATAGGATCAATAACTCTCATATATTGATGAAAACAAAATAGGTTCAGATCTGAAATCATGGCACTCGGGCCCTAATGACAAGCATTAAGCATAGCAAAGTCATAGCAACATCAATCTCAGAACATAGTGGATACTAGGGATCAAACCCTAACAAAACTAACTCGATTACATGATAGATCTCATCCAACCCATCACCGTCGAGCAAGCCTACGATGGAATTACTCATACACGGTGGTGAGCATCATGAAATTGGTGATGGAGGATGGTTGATGATGACGACGGCGACGGATTCCCCTCTCCGGAGCCCCGAACGGACTCTAGATCAGCCCTCCCGAGCGGTTTTAGGGCTTGGCGGCGGCTCCGTATCGTAAAACGCGATGAATCCTTCTCTCCAATTTTTTTCTCCCCAAAAGCAAATATATAGAGTTGGAGTTGAGGTCGGAGGAGCTCCAGGGGGCCCACGAGGTAGGGGGGCCCGCCCTAGGGGGGCAGGCGCGCCCCCACCCTCGTGGACAGGTGGTGGGTCCCCTAGTCTTCATCTTTTGCAAGGATTTTTTATTATTTCCGAATAGATGTTCCGTGAAGTTTCAGGTCATTCCGAGAACTTTTGTTTCTGCACATAAATAACACCATGGCAATTCTGCTAAAAACAGCGTCAGTCTGGGTTAGTTCCATTCAAATCATGCAAGTTAGAGTCCAAAACAAGGGCAAAAGTGTTTGGAAAAGTAGATACATCGGAGACGTATCAGTACTTCATCAAAAGTTCATAAGATGTAGTGCAATGGCATGATACCCTCGAGATACCATGGGGAGGCGTATTGATCTGTGGAAGACAAGTGCTTTAACTTGTGCGGAAAATGGGATCAAATAAGAACAATCATGGTCGGAACCACGGTTGCAAAGGACCAGACATAGATACCAAATGAACTTATTACAAGGGGATTATTATTATTACAAGAAGCTACCATGAAAAGTTCCACATCGGGTCCATGGGCATGAGTACAAAGTTCAAGGTCGACTCCCACTTGTTCAACGCATAACCTTTCATTCACCTCTCGCTTTACGAAAATGTCAGTAGTTGTCGAAAGTTTTACTTGGTGCAATACTAGATAAGTATGACCATGAAATCTTTCGGGTTCACACGAATTATGGAAGGAGTAGGTTCAACCCATCAGGGCATCTTAGGAACATATACCACAAACTTCGGAGTAAATAACACAAGCTCGGTAGTAGAGTATGGTTGTCAAAGAAGAGGATACAAATTACCAAAGGCATTATATACCCATGGAAATGCCCTCAAGGTTATTGAATATGAAGGACACGGTCGGATAATAATCCAACAAGGGGTCTTGTGGTCTACAATGGAGCTAATGCAAGTATCGGTACTCTATCAGAGGAAGAAGGATCGAAAGGCATAAGATTATAGAAACAACTCACTAATTCAAAGATCAAATGCAAAGGAACTATGATTTCCAAATCAAGGGATCAGAAGCAAACACTCTGATAAAGGACGAATAAGTTGTATAGACTTAGGGGGGTACAATCGTCGGCAATTTGATTGGTCGAGAACCAGCTGATAACCCACAAGTATAGGGGATCGCAACAGTTTTCGAGGGTAAAGTATTCAACCCGAATTTATTGATTCGACACAAGGGGAGCCAAAGAATACTCTCAAGTATTAGCAGTTGAGTTGTCAATTCAACCACACCTGGAAACTTAATATCTGTAGCAAAGTATTTAGTAGCAAAGTAATATGATAGTAGTGGTAACGATAGCAAAAGGTAACAGTAGTAAAAGTAGTGTTTTTGGTATTTTGTAGTGATGATAGCAATAGCAACGGGAAAGTAAATAAGCAAAGAACAATATATGAAAAGCTCGTAGGCAATGGATCAGTGATGAAGAATTATGCCGGATGCGGTTCATCATGTAACAATCATAACCTAGGATGACACAGAACAATCTCCAGTTCATTAATATAATGTAGGCATGTATTCCGAACATAGTCATACGTGCTTATGGAAAAGAACTTGCATGACATCTTTTGTCCTACCCTCATGTGGCAGTGGGGTCCTTACGGAAACTAAGGGATATTAAGGCCTCCTTTTAATAGAGTACCGGAACAAAGCATTAACACATAGTGAATACATGAACTCCTCAAACTACGGTCATCACCGGTAAGTATCCCGATTATTGTCACTTTGGGGTTAACGGATCATAACACATAATAAGTGACTATAGACTTGCAAGATAGGATCAAGAACACTCATATATTGATGAAAACATACTAGGTTCAGATCTGAAATCATGGCACTCGGGCCCTAGTGACAAGCATTAAGCATAGCAAAGTCATAGCAACAACAATCTCAGAACATAGTGGATACTAGGGATCAAATCCTAACAAAACTAACTCGATTACATGATAGATCCCATCCAACCCATCACCGTCCAGCAAGCCTATGATGGAATTACTCACGCACGGCGGTGAGCATCATGAAATTGGTGATGGAGGATGGTTGATGATGACGATGGCGACGGATTCCCCTCTCCGGAGCCTCGAACGGACTCCAGATCAGCCCTCCCAAGAGGTTTTAGGGCTTGGCGGCAGCTCCGTATCGTAAAACGCGATGAATTCTTCTCTTTGATTTTTTTCTCCCCGAAACATAATATATGGAGTTGGAGTTGGAGTCGGAGAGGCACCAGGGGGCCCACGAGGTAGGGGGCGCGCCCCCCACCCTCGTGGAGAGGTGGTGGGCCCCCTGGCCTTCATCTTTTGTAGGTATTTTTTATATTTTCCAAAAAGTTGCTCCGTGAAGTTTCAGGTCATTCCGAGAACGTTTGTTTCTGCACATAAATAACACCATGGTAATTCTGCTGAAAACAGCGTCAGTCTGGGTTAGTTCCATTCAAATCATGCAAGTTAGAGTCCAAAACAAGGGCAAAAGTGTTTGGAAAAGTAGATACGTTGGAGACGTATCAACTCCCCCAAGCTTAAACCTTTGCTTGTCCTCAAGCAATTCAGTTGACAAACTGAAAGTGATAAAGAAAAACTTTTACAAACTCTGTTTGCTCTTGTTGTTGTAAATATGTAAAGCCAGCATTCAAGTTTTCAGCAAAGATTATAACTAACCACATTCGCAATAATGCTTAGGTCTCAAGTTTACTCATATCAATAGCATAATCAACTAGCGAGCAATAATAATAAATCTCGGATGACAACACTTTCTCAAAACAATCATAATATGATATAACAAGATGGTATCTCGCTAGCCTTTTCTGAGACCGAAAAACATAAATGCAGAGCACCTTTAAAGACCAAGGACTGACTAGACATTGTAATTCATGGTAAAATAGATCCAGTCAAGTCATAATCAATGTAAACTAACAGTAATGAATGCAAATGACAGCGGTGCTCTCCAACTGGTGATTTTTAATAAGAGGGTGATGACTCAACATAAAAGTAAATAGATAGGCCCTTCACAGAGGGAAGCGGGGATTTGTAGAGGTGCTAGAGCTCGGTTTTGAAATAGAGGTGAATAATATTTTGAGCGGTATACTTTCATTGTCAACATAACAACCAAGAGATGGCGATATCTTCCATGCTACACACATTATAGGCGGTTCCCAAACAGAATGGTAAAGTTTATACTCCCCCTTCCACCAACAAGCATCAATCCTTGGCTTGCTCGAAACGACGAGTGCCTCCAACTAACAAGAGTCCTAGGGGGAGTTTTGTTTGTAATTATTTTTATTTAGTTTGCATAAAGCATGGGACTGGGCATCCCGGTGACCAGCCATTTATCTCGTGAGTGAGGAGCGGAGTCCACTCCTCTTGAGAATAACCCGCCTAACATGGAAGATATAGACAGCCCTAGTTGAGACATGAGTTATTCGAGCATACAAAACATGATATTTATTTAAAGGTTTAGAGTTTGGCACATACAAATTTACTTGGAATGGCAGGTAGATACCGTATATAGGTAGGTATAGTGGACTCATGTGGAATAACTTTGGGGTTTAAGGGATTGGATGCACAAGCAGTATTCCCGCTTAGTACAGGTGAAGGCTAGCAAAAGACTGGGAAGCGACCAGCTAGAGAGTGACAACAGTCATGAACATGCATTAAAATTAATCAACGCCGAATGCAAGCATGAGTAGGATATAATCCACCATGAACATAAATATCGTGAAGGCTATGTTGATTTTGTTTCAACTACATGCGTGAACATGTGCGAAGTCAAGTCACTTAAATCATTCAGAGGAGGATACCACCCTATCATACCACATCATAACCATTTCAATAGCATGTTGGCACGCAAGGTAAAACATTATAACTCATAGCTAATCAGGAATGGCACAAGAAACTATGATCTCTAGTTGTCATTGCAAACATGTTTATTCATAATAGGCTGAATCAGGAATGATGAGCTAATCATATTTACAAAAAAAGAGGTCGAGTTCATACCAGCTTTTCTCATCTCAGTCAGTCCATCATATATCGTCATAATTGCCTTTCACTTGCACGACCGAACGATGTGAATAATAATAATAGTGCGCGTGCATTGGACTAAGCTAGAATCTGCAAGCATTCAATGAATAGGAGAAGACAAGGCAATATGGGCTCTTTTGTCAGATCAACAATAATGCATATAAGAGCCACTTCAACAATTTAATCACGGTCCCCAAAGGAAAGAAAGGAAATAAAACTATTTACACGGGAAAGCTCCCAACAAGTAAAAGAAGAACAGGAAATCTTTTTGGGTTTTCTTTTTAATTACTACTACAAGCATGGAAATTAAACTAACTAAAAGCTACTACTAATTTTTTGGGTTTTTTCTTAAGGTTTATTAAACACACAAGAAGAAAGCATAAAAAGGAAAATAAACTAGCATGGATGATACAATGAAAAAGTATGAGCACCGACATCTAGCAATGAGTGTGTGGACATAAATGTAATGTCGGTGGGAAATACGTACTCCCCCAAGCTTAGGCTTTTGGCCTAAGTTGGTCTATAGCCATGGATGGCCTGGCAGATATCCATAATAGTAGTTGGGGTCGTACTGAGAAGAAGAAGAAGACTCCGATTTGCGCTGGCTGACAATCATCTCCGGATCCCACTAGTAATTAGACTGTCGTGAGGGATCAACTTGTGGTTCTGGCTCTTGCTCCATAGTTGGTGCAGGGTTCCGGTAGGCGTGAATAGCCTTCAACGGAACAAGGTACCGGCCTGCAGATAAATCAAACAAAGAAGGAGCTGGCAGGGTAATAGTCTCAGGATGATGTTTATCAAAGAACAATTTATATTTAAGCTCTCCTTCCCTATTCTTAACAATAAAATCATGTGCCACCATACTTTTATAATCTAAGTAAACACGAGGCAACACTTTTTCTTCCTTCTCATAATGCCTAATAGGTATGTTAAAATGTGCAGCTAGGCGTGAAGCATAGATGAATCCAAAGATGGGGCCCTTGGTATGGTTCAGACTTAACCGTTTAGCAATAATGCCGCCCATACTAACAGAGTTATCACCATATAAACCGTGGAGCAAAATAATAGTATCAGGGATACTAAGGTTTCCACAGTTTCCGCGACCAATTAAACAACGACTAGCAAATAATGCAAAATAGCGTAAAACAGGAAAATGTATGCTAGTGATTCGTGCATCGAAAACCTTCCTTGTTTCCCCTACAGTGATAGTATCAATAAACCCATCCACATCATCGCGATGTGGTTCTTCTGTCTTGCCCTCGAAAGGGACCAAACAAACCCGACAAAAATCATAAAGTGACATCTCCTTATGCTCATCATATAAATGAAACTCCACCGTAGGTGGTGAGCTCCTAGAATGGAAATGAAAGTTTTGCACAAAGGTATTTGTGAGTAAGAGATACTGATCGCATTGGTCGTGGAGGAAAGCGGTGAGGCCTGCATTCTTAGCCAATTCATGAAAATCTTCATAAATCCCGGTTGCTCTCAAGAAATCATCGGAAGGCCATTCACACGCCCGAACCTCCGCGGTGCGAGGCAGATTATACTTAGGCTTCGGTGCCTTTTCCTTCGAGCTTTGGCTCGATGAGCCCCTCAAAAGTCTCTTCATCATTTTCTGAAAAATTCTGAATTTTTTAGTAACTTCAAAATAAAAGTAAACCAAACTCAATAATATTGATAGCAACTACTCCTACAAGTGCCTAGGGCCTATATCATTGTCACATCCCTAGTTCTGGTATGACCTAGGCTTGCTTTGTGCATCATGTTTAAATTTCAAATAAAATTGAAATGGAGATGTTTCAAACCCTAGCACCAAAGCAAATTCAAATAGGTTCAACTTTAAAATGGATTTTCAATGAACCCAAAATGCTATTCAATAATGTTCAGGCTCTTTGGATAATGTTGGGAACAACAACCAGAGGTGATGCACATTTTTGCTACACATTTTGGATTTTTGAATCAATGCATAAATATTTGATTTGGAGTTGTTTAAATTATATAAATATTTTAATGGCTCCAAAAATGTTGGAAGTTGGTGAGGGCCTCTGGAATATTATATCTAGATGCCACAAATATTTTCAGCATTTATGGAAATGTTTTAACATTTCTTTTAGATACCAAACAAATGTTAGAAATAGAAAAAGAAAACAAGAGATAAGAAAACACTTACCTGGCGCTTACCTGGTGGCCCAACAGGACCGGCCCAGCTAGGCCCAACCCACCACCGCACCTCGCGTCGTCTTCCTCCCCGGACAGAAGGACGAGTGCGTGCTCACCGCGCGCTGGCCACGCGCCTCGCCAGCTCCTGCTTGCCGCTCCCCGTCGACGCCCTGGCCTTCTACGGAGACGCCACGCAAGCCCCGACCCCCTCTCACTCCCTCTCGCTCCTCCCCATCCTCTGTCTCGCTCTCCCCCCTCTGTCCCAAGCGCTGCCGTCGCCGCCGACAAACACCACCGCGGCCACTGCCTTCCCCTGGCCTCTCCGACGTGCCCCAGAGCTCCGCCTCGCCGCCTGCTACGTCCTCAACGAGCCAGGCGACCCGGGAAGCTCTGCATCGACGCCACCGTCTTCGTTTCCATCGTCGACCGCCGGAGATTCGCCTCGCCGCCCCGCTCGTTCCAACACCTCCCCGGCCCCGCAGTCTGCACCGGAAGAATCGCCGTGATCCACTGAATCGCTCCCCTCCGCCTTTTTCTTCACGCACGCCCCGTAGCCGCTGCCCCACGAGCACCCGAAGCCGCCGTCCGCCATGGCCGGCGAGCTCCGTGCCCAGGAGCCCCTCCGCTCCTGCTAGCTGCCCCGGCGGGCTCCTGTTGCCCTTTAGGTGCTGTCTAGCACCTCCGTTTGCTCGCCCTCGAGCTGCAGCCCTGCGCCCATGGAACCCGAGCCCCGCTGCCGCTTGACCTCATCGCCGAGCCCAACTCCGGCAACCCCAGGGCCTCCCTCCACCTCCGTTGGATGCGGCCGAGTGCCAGCTTTCCAACGGGACCGCCCGCGGCCCAAGCAGCCTCCTGTAGGTGAAACCCGAGCCACTCCGGTGCACACCCGCCGCGGATTTGGTCGCCGGTGTTCACACGCCAGTGGTGATGACGTGGCACCGTCATTAGGGACTAATTACCAACTTAATTACCCCCTGACCCACTGACACACGGGCCCCACACCCTTAGTTAACCACAGTTTAAATTCCTATTAGTTTTAACTAATCACAGTGGCCCCACAAGCCAGAGTTGACCTCGCTGATGTGGCAGTTGACCGGACCCACCTGTCTGTGGCACTATGTGTCTCAGGGTCACTGACCAGTGGGTCCCACTGGTCAGGTTTGACCTGGACCGCACCCTGTTGACTTGCTGACATCACATCGATATCATCCTAACGTAGTAAATGCTTTTCTGGTTTTTCTTATTCGGAAATGATTTAGGAATTCCAGAAAATAGTTAAAACTTCTAAAATTCATAGTAATTCAACCGTAACTCCAAATCAAATAAATTATATATGAAAAATTATCAAAAAAATGCAAGGAATCCATTTATGCTAGTTTCATGCATGAAAAACCAACTTATACTTGTTGTATAAGTGAAAAGGTAATAATGGCATGTTATATACTTAATTTGGGGTTTGCATATGAACCCTTGGTTCATATGGACTCCAACCAAATTGATGCTAGATGCATTAGGGCAAATCATAGCATCTTTGAAATGTCATCTTCATGCATCATATTGTCGCATATGGTTGTTTATTGATTGCCGGCACCGTCCCCTCTCGATAGGTTCTACTCCGAAAGGTGTCCCGAGTACCTGTCTGAGGAGCAGTGCTTCTTCGTGGATCTATCAGGCAAGCAACCCCCTTGAGCATTTCGATAAATCCCACTCTCTCGCTCCTGCTCCTTATACTGCATTAGGACAACAACGATTCAAACTGCTACTTTCTGCTGCGGTAGCTGAACCCATTCCTCTGCATGACCTGTCATTGCCATAGTAAATAGTTGGAACCCACTAGCATGAGTAGGAGTTGCTTGAGCCTTGATGTGCCTGCTCATCCATGCTTGTTTTCTTTATGCCAGCTATGCTTAGAGTTGTGTTAGGTCTGATTCATCGGGAATGAATCGGAGTGGTGAACATGTCCTACTGATAAAGGCTAAGTGTGTGAACACGTTTTGGTAAAGGTAGCGATGAGAGGCCATGTAGGAGTACATGGTGGGTTGTCTCATTGGAACCATCCCTAAGCACTGAGTTCTGTGTATGTTATCCAAGTCCAGTTACTACCACACATTGGGTTCCGGTCATCCGGCCCCTCTCGGCTTATTAATCCACCTGATCTCTGTCCAGGAGTTGCAACTAGTTTCTGGCGTTTGTAGGTAGTGCTACTTGTCTACCAGGTGGTGTCCGACGGGACGAACTTGGGACAGACTAGGCACCGTGGCACGGTGTACCAAGTGACACCTGGATGGTGGGCTTGGGAACCCTGCACACATCGTTTGGGGCCGTACTGGAGACTTCGGCCAGAACTCCTTGCGGATGGAACTCGAATAGGCGATAAACCTGGACGAGAGACTTGTGTGGTTAGTCAGGTCGTGGCCGACACCCTTGCCCGGCTTCCGCTTGAAGGTTGCCGAGGTACATGACGTGTACAGGGCTATAAGTGGCGAGAGCGTGTGTGAAGAAGTACACCGCTTGGAGGACTTATGTAGTACATAGACAACTTGAAGTGGATACTCTAAAATCCGCAAGATAAGCGTGAGTGCTATGGATGGCCTTCTCGTAGGGAGACGGGAATGGATCCATAGTGGAGTATTGTTATGGTGAATATGTGGACTCGAGTGCGTCTTCTCACCTCAAAGAAGTTTCTGATACTCGTAGTATAGTTTAGCCACTGAGTCAAGCTGGCTTGCTGCTGTTAAACTCCACCACCCCCTTTGTTGATAATGTTGCATATGTAGATAGTTCTGATGTAAGAATTGCTGAGTACCTTTGTACTCACGTTTGCTTATTTATGTTTTGAAGTTGGTTACACTAGTGGCTTCGACGAGTAGCTTGTATCCCAGCTACGATCTTGTACCCTTGGGAGGGTCGTGTTTAGTCAGGCTTCTTAGTCTTTTCCTTTTGTAGTTTTCTGTACTCAGACATGTAATGCTTCTGTTGCTTGTATGCTCTGAATGATGGGTCATGAGACCCCTGTTTGTATTGAATGCTATGTGGCTCTTCTGGGCCTTTATCTATATGAGTTTGAGTTATGTTGTGATGCCATGTTGTATAGCACATACCTGCATGTTATGCGTACGTGTAACGTGTATTGCTATGTGTGGGATCCGACAACCTAGTTGTTTACCTCTGATAGCCTCTCTTATGGGGAAATGTAGTCTTGTGCTTCCATGAGCCATAGTAGTCCGCTACAGCCCGGTTCACCGGAGTCCTGCTAGCCCAGCACTACTGCTCCAAAACATTTGACTGGCCGGCATGTGATTCACTTCGTTCCTGTGTCTGTCCCTTCGGGGAAATGTCACGCGGTGACATCCGGAGTCCTGCCTTGCCTGCTACAGCCCGGGTTCCCAGAGTCCTGTTAGCCCAGTGCTACAGCCCGGATTCATACGCTGTTGACCGACATACTCGTGGTTGATTCATGTATGCCTGTCCCTGTAAGTTAGTTCCACTTTGGGTTCACGACTAGTCATGTCGGCCCGGGTTCTATGTCATATGGATGCTAGCGACACTATCATATACGTGAGCCAAAAGGCGCAAATGGTACTGGGCCAGGTAAGGTGGCACTCGTGGGAATACCGTGCGTGAGGCCGCAAAGTGATATGAAGTGTTACATGCTAGATTGGTGTGACTTAGGGTCGGGGTCCCGACAGCGTTGGTATCAGAGCCTGACTGACTGTAGGATTACCAAGCCAAACTGGTCAAAGTTGAGTCTAGAAATGCTTTAGTTATATAAGGGAATTGATTGTGGAAGGGAACGTAAGTCTCTTTTTACTCCTTTACCTCATGTCGTTCTTTCTGAGTCAGCCTCTTCTTTTCTATGAGGGTTAAGGCCTAGGCTTCTCCTTTATCTCTCAGGATGACGTGTTACTAAACCGTAAAGTCTTAGGATTGTTGGGTTGTGTCTCCTTACAGTTCTACTACTTCCGTGTGTCCTCAATTTGACCCAGAACCTTGATATTATGATGCTGATTGATTATGCTATTCCTTTGATGAATGTCTCAAAAATCCTTTTGAGCATTTACAGCCGTTATGCTGCCGAAATTGTCCTAGGATTTCAAGAATTTCCAATGCTTTTGCATTACATTCCGCATCCCTATGTCGATGCTAATTCCATCCTTGTTTTCTTGGTTTCTGTGCCAGGATGTCGTCTCCTAACCGAGGTTCAGTTGCTCATAGAAAGAACCACGGAGATGGTAGGGACGAGGATCCTCCTGACCAGCCTTTGATGACAGAGTTCTTGTTAGCATCCGAGAGGAACAAGCGTGAGACTAACCGCTTGCTAGCACAGATTGAGCAGAACACCGCACATCAGCGTAAGAAGTTGGTTTCCATCACTGACTTCATTGGTCTGAAACCACCCACCTTCCATCATTCCATTGAGCCACTCGATGCAGATGACTGGCTCCGAAGCATCACTCACAAGTTGCATTCTGCGAACATAGCTGAAGGTGACAAGGTCACCTATGCTACCTATCACCTGGAAGGTCCTGCTAGTATTTGGTGGTAGAGCTATGAGGCTATGCTACCAGCTGGTCAGATTCCTACCTGGAAGGATTTCACCGAGGCTTTTAGTGAGCACCACATTCCTCAGGCTCTCATTGACCGCAAGAGGGAAGAGTTCTGTAGTTTTACCCAGGGTAAGCTGCCTGTTCATGCTTACAATAGAGAGTTTGGAAGCCTCGCCCGCTATGCTACAGAAGAAGTGTCCACGGACACTGAGAAGCAGGCTAGGTTCCAAAAGGGTCTCAACCCTAAGTTGCATAGTGATCTCCACCTGCATCATTGTGATACTTTCCAGGCTCTTGTGAACAAGGCCATTAATGCAGAGACAGCTCAACTCACTTACGAGGAGTCTCGAAAGCACAACCGTGATCTAGGTTCTTCCTCCCGCTCTGGCTCTCAGAAGCGACGGATTTGGATTCCGAACTCAGCTCTTCCACCTGGATATGCACCGAGGCCATCCGATGTGGCGCCTCACCCAACTCAGCAACGTGCTCCACCCAGGCCTATTAGTGGACCACTTGCCAATGTAGGTCCACGTCCTACCTCAGGAACTTGCTTCACCTGCAGAGAATCGGGGCACTATGCACGTGACTGCCCTCAGTCCAGTTATACCCCACCCTAGTCTGAGAGGTCTGTTGGCCGTGAAAAGCCATCAGTCAAGATAATCAGTACCAAGCCAGCCTCCATTGAATGAGCATGTGTGCACCATGTCTCAGCTACAGAAGTTCAAGATGATCCCGATGTCGTACTGGGTACGCTTCTTGTCAATTGTCACCGAGCTTCAGTTCTATTCGATACTGGAGCATCCCACTCCTTCATATCCGAAGGTTATGCTCGGTTGCACGACATGTCATTTTGTGATATGCCAACTCCACTAATAATCCAGACTCCCGGTTCCAAATGGCAAACCTCCAAGGTAAGCCATGGTAATGAAATCTTTGTTGACAGACTGGTATTCCTTGCTTCTTTATCTCTCAAGTCTTCAGATATTAACATCATCTTTGGTATGGTCTGGTGACAGCTCATCATGCCAAGATCGATTATTACACCAGATCTGTTCAACTTACAGATTCATCTGGAAAAATAGTCACTGTCTCCACTAGAGTTGCAAGGCGTCAACTCTATTCTCTTAATGCCAGCCCTCTTCCAGACCTTGAAGGTATTCCGGTAGTCCGTGACTTCCCGGATGTTTTTCCAGAAGAACTGCCAGGTGTCCCACCTGACAGAGATGTAGAGTTTGTCATAGAACTTATCCCAGGAACTGTTCCAATCTCTAGGAGACCATACAAGATGGCACCTTTGGAGTTAGCCGAGCTTAAGATACAACTTGATGAGTCCTTGCAAAAGGGTTTCATCCATCCCAGTTCTTCTCCTTGGGCTTGTCCTGTCCTCTTCATCAAGAAGAAGGATGGTACGGATCAGATGGTTGTAGATTATCGTCCCGTTAATTTGGTCACGATAAAGAACAAGTATCCGCTCCCCAGGATCAACGACCTGTATGATCAGCTCGCTGGATCCTCAGTCTTTTCCAAGATGGATTTGAGGTTAGGCTACCACCAAATCAAGATCAGAAATGGGGACATCCCCAAAACGGCCTTTGTCACTCGTTATGGTCAATACGAGTATACGATGATGTCTTTCAGCCTAACCAATGCTCCAGCTACTTTCTCCCGCTTGATGAACTCGATCTTTATGGAGTACTTAGATAAGTTCGTCGTGGTTTATCTCGATGATATTCTTATTTACTCGAAGAACGAGGAAGAGCATGTCGAACATCTTAGACTCGTGTTAGAAAAACTCAGAGAGCACCGCCTTTATGCCAAGTTCTCCAAGTGTGAATTTTGGTTGCCAGAAGTGACCTATTTGGGCCACGTGATCTTTGGTAAGGGCATTGCTGTCAATCCCGAGAGAGTCAAAGCCGTTCTCGATTGGACTCCACCCGAAACGGTCAAACAAGTTAGGAGTTTCCTTGGTCTAGCCAGTTATTGTCGCCGCTTCGTTGAAAACTTCTCCAAAGTGGCCAAACCCCTCACGGAGCTTCTCAAGAAAGATAAAAGGTTTGAGTGGACCCCACAGTGTGAGCACAGTTTTCAGGAATTGAAAAGACGCCTGACTTCTGCGCCCATACTCGTGCCACCGGATTTCACTAAAGACTTTGTTATCTATTGCGACGCTTCGCGTCAAGGACTAGGTTGCATTCTTATGCAGGATCGTCATGTGATTGCCTATGCATCTCGACAGTTGCATCCACATGAGGAAAATTATCCTACACATGATCTGGAGCTTGCAGCCGTAGTCTATGCACTTAATACTTGGCGACATTACCTTCTTGGTAACCGTTGCGAAATCTACACTGACCATCAGAGTCTCAAGTATATCTTCACCCAACCGGATCTGAATCTCAGACAGAGACGTTGGTTGGAGTTGATCTCAGATTATGACTTAGGAATCACCTACACCATAGGCAAAGCCAATGTCATGGCTGATGCTTTAAGTCGTAAATCCTATTGCAACAACATGTTGCAACAATGTCAACCACCCCTCCATGAGGAATTCTGTAAGCTTAACCTTCACATAGCTCCTCGTGGTTCCCTTTCTACCTTGGTGGCGAAACCTACCCTTACGGATCAGATCATAGAGGCTCAGAAGCATGATACGGGAATCTCCCGGATCAAGAAGAATATTTCCAAGGGAGTTGCTGGCTGTTTCTCTATGGATGAACGAGGTGTTGTTTACTTTGGAAACTGTTTGGTGGTTCCCAAATGTCAACAGATGCAGCAACTGATCCTTAAGGAGGCCCATGAATCCCCTCTTATGATTCATCCCGGTAGTACAAAGATGTATCAGGACCTACGCCAGAGGTTCTGGTGGACTAGGATGAAGAGAGAAATCGCTCAGTATATTGCCAACTGTGACGTTTGTTGTCGCGTTAAGGCAGAGCATCAGAGACCTGCTGGTACCCTTCAACCTTTAGCTATTCCCGAGTGGAAATGGGACAAATTTGGTATGGACTTCATCACCGGCTTTCCCAGGACCAAGAAAGGAAATAATGCTATCTTCGTAGTCATTGATCGTCTCTCCAAAGTGGCTCACTTCCTACCTGTTCGAGAGAGTATCACTGCTAGTCAGCTCGCTGACTTATATATCTCCCGAATAGTGTCACTCCATGGTGTTCCACTAGAGATCAATTCAGACCGTGGCGGTCTTTTCACCTCTCATTTCTGGGAAAGTTTCCAAACTGCCATGGGCACCCATCTTTCCTTCAGTACCACTTTCCACCCTCAATCAAGTGGTCAGGTGGAAAGGGTCAACCAAATTCTTGAAGACATGCTTAGAGCTTGTGTTATCTCATTTGGTATGGATTGGGAGAAATGTCTTCCCTTTGCCGAGTTTGCTTATAACAATAGCTACCAATCCAGTCTTAAGAAAGCACCCTTCGAGATTCTGTATGGACGAAGATGTTGAACACCTTTGAACTGGTCAGAAACCGGTGAAAGACAATTCTTTGGACCGGATATGATCCAGGAGGCAGAAGAGCAAGTTCGCATCATTCGTGAGAATTTGAAAACAGCCCAACCTCGTCAAAAGAGCCAGTATGACCGCCGTCATAAGGAAGTGGCTTATGAAGTTGGGGACAAGGCTTACCTTCGGGTTACTCCTTTGAAGGGTACCCATCGTTTCGGTATCAAGGGCAAGTTGGCTCCTCGTTACATCGGTCCTTTTCACATTCTCGCTAAACGAGGAGAGGTTGCTTACCAGTTGGAACTACCCCCACATCTTTCTCGAGTTCATGATGTCTTCCACGTCTCTCAACTCAAGCGTTGCTTCTTGGATCCCATCCGCGGAGTGGACCACGAAACGCTTGATCTCCAAGATAACCTCACTTATCGAGAGTACCCCGTTCGCATTCTGGATCAAGCAGAGCGTGTCACTCGACGTCATAACATCAAGTTTCTCAAGGTTCAGTGGTCTCATCATGCCGAGAGAGAAGCTACTTGGGAGTGAGAAGATCGTCTTCGACTTGAGTACCCCGCTTTCTTTCCGCCAACTCCTGAATCTCAGGACGAGATTTTTTCAAGTGGGGGCGAGTTGTCACATCCCTAGTTCTGGTATGACCTAGGCTTGCTTTGTGCATCATGTTTAAATTTCAAATGAAATTGAAATGGGGATGTTTCAAACCCTAGCACCAAAGCAAATTCAAATAGGTTCAACTTTAAAATGGATTTTCAATGAACCCAAAATGCTATTCAAAAATGTTCACGCTCTTTGGATAATGTTTGGAACAACAACCAGAGGTGATGCACATTTTTGCTACACATTTTGGATTTTTGAATCAATGCATACATATTTGATTTGGAGCTGTTTAATTTATATAAATATTTTAATGGCTCCAAAAATGTTGGAAGTTGGTGAGGGCCTCTGGAATATTATATCTAGATGCCACAAATATTTTCAGCATTTATGGAAATGTTTTAACATTTCTTTTAGATACCAAACAAATGTCAGAAATAGAAAAAGAAAACAAGAGATAAGAAAACACTTACCTGGCGCTTACCTGGTGGCCCAACAGGACCGGCCCAGCTAGGCCCAACCCACCACCGCACCTCGCAGTCGTCTTCCTCCCCGGACAGAAGGACGAGCGCGTGCTCGCCGCGCGCTGGCCATGCGCCTCGCCAGCTCCTGCTTGCCGCTCCCCGTTGACGCCCTGGCCTTCTACGGAGACGCCACGCAAGCCCCGACCCCCTCTCACTCCCTCTCGCTCCTCCCCATCCTCTGTCTCGCTCTCCCCCCTCTGTCCCGAGCGCTGCCGTCGCCGCCGACAAACACCACCGCGGCCACTGCCTTCCCCTCGCCTCTCCGACGTGCCCCAGAGCTCCGCCTCGCCGCCAGCTACGTCCTCAACGAGCCAGGCGACCCGGGAAGCTCTGCATCGACGCCACCGTCTTCGTTTCCATCGTCGGCCGCCCGAGATTCGCCTCGCCGCCCCGCTCGTTCCGACACCTCCCCGGCCCCGCCGTTCGCACCGGAAGAATCGCCGTGATCCACTGAATCGCTCCCCTCCGCCTTTTTCTTCACGCACGCCCCGTAGCCGCTGCCCCGCGAGCACCCGAAGCCGCCGTCCGCCATGGCCGGCGAACTCCGTGCCCCTGAGCCCCTCCGCTCCTGCTAGCTGCTCCGGCGGGCTCCTGTTGCCCTTTAGGTGCTGTCTAGCACCTCCGTTTGCTCGCCCTCGAGCTGCAGCCCTGCGCCCATGGAACCCGAGCCCCGCCGCCGCTTGACCTCATCGCCGAGCCCAACTCCGGCAACCCCAGGGCCTCCCTCTACCTCCGTTGGATGCAGCCGAGTGCCAGCTTTCCAACGGGACCACCTGCGGCCCAAGCAGCCTCCTGTAGGTGAAACCCGAGCCACTCCGGTGCACACCCGCCGCGGATTTGGTCGCCGGCGTTCACACGCCGGTGGTGATGACGTGGCACCGTCATTAGGGACTAATTACCAACTTAATTACCCCCTGACCCACTGACACACGGGCCCCACACCCTTAGTTAACCATAGTTTAAATTCCTGTTAGTTTTAACTAATCACAGTGGCCCCACAAGCCAGAGTTGACCTTGCTGATGTGGCAGTTGACCAGACCCACCTGTCTGTGGCACTACGTGTCTCAGGGTCACTGACCAGTGGGTCCCACTGGTCAGGTTTGACCTGGACCGTGCCCTGTTGACTTGCTGATGTCACATCGACGTCATGCTGACGTAGTAAATGCTTTTCTGGTTTTTCTTATTCGGAAATGATTTAGGAATTCCAGAAAATAGTTAAAACTTCTAAAATTCATAGTAATTCAACCGTAACTCCAAATCAAATAAATTATATATGAAAAATTATCAGAAAAATGCAAGGAATCCATTTATGCCAGTTTCATGCATGAAAAACCAACTTATACTTGCTATATAAGTGAAAATGTAATAATGGCATGTTATATACTTAATTTGGGGTTTGCATATGAACCCTTGGTTCATATGGACTCCAACCAAATTGATGCTAGATGCATTAGGGCAAATCATAGCATCTTTGAAATGTCATCTTCATGCATCATATTGTCGCATATGGTTGTTTATTGATTGCCGGCACCGTCCCCTCTCGATAGGTTCTACTCCGAAAGGTGTCCCGAGTACCTGTCTGAGGAGCAGTGCTTCTTCGTGGATCTATCAGGCAAGCAACCCCCTTGAGCATTTCGATAAATCCCACTCTCTCGCTCCTGCTCCTTATACTGCATTAGGACAACAACGATTCAAACTGCTACTTTCTATTGCGGTAGCTGAACCCATTCCTCTGCATGACCTGTCATTGCCACAGTAAATAGTTGGAACCCACTAGCATGAGTAGGAGTTGCTTGAGCCTTGATGTGCCTGCTCATCCATGCTTGTTTTCTTTATGCCAGCTATGCTTAGAGTTGTGTTAGGTCTGATTCATCGGGAATGAATCGGAGTGGTGAACATGTCCTACTGATAAAGGCTAAGTGTGTGAACACGTTTTGGTAAAGGTAGCGATGAGAGGCCATGTAGGAGTACATGGTGGGTTGTCTCATTGGAACCGTCCCTAAGCACTGAGTTCTGTGTATGTTATCCAAGTCCAGTTACTACCACACATTGGGTTCCGGTCATCCGGCCCCTCTCGGCTTATTAATCCACTTGATCTCTGTCCAGGAGTTGCAACTAGTTTCTGGTGTTTGTAGGTAGTGCTACTTGTCTACCAGCTGGTGTCCGACGGGACGAACTTGGAACAGACTAGGCACCATGGCATGGTGTACCAAGTGACACCCGGATGGTGGGCTTGGGAACCCTGCACACATCGTTTGGGGCCGTACTGGAGACTTCGGCCGGAACTCCTTGCGGATGGAACTCGAATAGGCGATAAACCTGGACGAGAGACTTGTGTGGTTAGTCAGGTCGTGGCTGACACCCTCGCCCGGCTTCCACTTGAAGGTTGCCGAGGTACATGACGTGTACAGGGCTATAAGTGGCGAGAGCGTGTGTGAAGAAGTACACCCCTGTAGGGTCAATATTATCTATTCGAATAGCCGTTTTCCTCGGATATGGAAACTTGGAGGACTTATGTAGTACATAGACAACTTGAAGTGGATACTCTAAAATCCGCAAGATAAGCGTGAGTGCTATGGATGGCCTTCTCGTAGGGAGACGAGAACGGATCCATAGTGGAGTATTGTTATGGTGAATATGTGGACTCGAGTGCGTCTTCTCACCTCAAAGAAGTTTCTGATACTCGTAGTATAGTTTAGCCACTGAGTCAAGTTGGCTTGCTGCTGTTAAACTCCACCACCCCCTTTGTTGATAATGTTGCATATGCAGATAGTTCTGATGTAAGACTTGTTGAGTACCTTTGTACTCACATTTGTTTATTTATGTTTTGCAGTTGGTTACACTAGTGGCTTCGACGAGTAGCTTGTATCCCAACTACGATCTTGTACCCTTGGGAGGGTCGTGTTTAGTCAGGCTTCTTAGTCTTTTCCTTTTGTAGTTGTCTGTACTCAGACATGTAATGCTTCCGTTGCTTGTATGCTCTGAATGATGGGTCACGAGACCCCTGTTTGTATTGAATTCTATGTGGCTCTTCTGGGCCTTTATCTATATGAGTTTGGGTTATGTTGTGATGCCATGTTGTACAGCACATACTTGCATGTTATGCGTACGTGTAACGTGTATTGCTATGTGTGGGATCCGACAACCTAGTTGTTTACCTCTGATAGCCTCTCTTATGGGGAAATGTAGTCTTGTGCTTCCATGAGCCATAGTAGTCCGCTATAGCCCGGTTCACCGGAGTCCTGCTAGCCCAGCACTACTGCTCCGAAACATTTGACTGGCCGGCATGTGATTCCCTTCGTTCCTATGTATGTCCCTTCGGGGAAATGTCACGCGGTGACATCCGGAGTCCTGCCTAGCCTGCTACAGTCCGGGTTCCCGGAGTCCTGTTAGCCCAGTGCTACAGCCCGGATTCATATGGTTGACCGACATACTCGTGGTTGATTCATGTATGCATGTCCCTGTAAGTTAGTGCCACTTTGGGTTCACGACTAGTCATGTCGGCCCGGGTTCTCTGTCATATGGATGCTAGCAACACTATCATATACGTGAGCCAAAAGGCGCAAACAGTCCCGGGCCAGGTAAGGTGGCACCCGTGGGAATACCGTGCGTGAGGCCGCGAAGTGATATGAAGTGTTACATGCTAGATTGGTGTGACTTAGGATCGGGGTCCCGACAATCATGCATCAAAACTACTTTTGACCAAATAAATTTGACATGCAAGCTCAAGAACAGGGTCACCTAAGTATCAAAAATTTGCAATGAATAAAGCACTATAACAAAAACTAATTGGACCAATGGAGGAGTCACATACCAAGGAACAATCTCCTCAAGCAGTTTTGTGAGAGGTGCTTTGAGCAAGGAGATCGAAAATGGCACCAATATGAGCTAGAACTCGTGCTTGAGCTGGATATTCGTGTTTGGGGGAGGAAGAAGGAGTGTGTGGGTGAAAGGATAAGTGGAGGAGGGCCACCGTGGGCCCACGAGGCAGGGGGGCGCGCCCAGGGGGGTAGGGCGCGCCCTCCACCCTCGTGGGCAGGTGGTTGACCCCCGTGCTGTGTTCTCAGTGCCAAATATTCTCAAATATTCCAGAAAAAATCATATTTAAATTTCAAGGCATTTGGAGAACTTTTATTTCAGGGTATTTTTATATTGCATGGATAATTCAGATAACAGACATAAAATACTATTTTTATTTTATTTAATATAAATAACAGAAAGTAAAAGTAGGGTACAAAAGGTTGTGCCTTCTAGTTTCATCCATCTCATGCTCATCAAAAGGAATCCACTAACAAGGTTGATCAAGTCTTGTTAACGAACTCGTTCTGAATAACATGGAACCGGAGAAATTTCGAATAACACTATGTTACCTCAACGGGGATATGCACATCCCCAATAATAAGAATATCATATTTCTTCTTGACAGTAGGAAGAGGAAATTCAAAACCTCCAAATATAATCGATGGAATTTTTCCAATAGAGTTGATACTATGAACTTGAGGTTGTTTCATCGAAAAGTGTACCGTATGCTCATTACCATTAACATGAAAAGTGACATTGCCTTTAGTGCAATCAATAACAGCCCCTGCAGTATTCAAAAAGGGTCTTCCAAGAATAATAGACATACTATCGTCCTCGGGTATATCAAGAATAACAAAGTCCATTAAAATAGTAACGTTTGCAACTACAACAGGCACATCCTCACAAATACCAACAGGTATAGCAGTTGATTTATCAGCCATTTGCAAAGATATTTCAGTAGGTGTCAACTTATTCAAATCAAGTCTACGATATAAAGAGAGAGGCATAACACTAACACCGGCTCCAAGATCACATAAAGCAGTTTTAACATAGTTTCTTTTAATAAAGCATGTTATAGTTGGTACACCGGGATCTCCAAGTTTCTTTGGTATTCCACCCTTAAAAGTATAATTGGCAAGCATGGTGGAAATTTCAGCTTCCGGTATCTTTCTCTTATTTGTGATAATATATTTCATATACTTAGCATAAGGATTCATTTTGAGCATATCAGTTAATCGCATACGGAAAAAGATAGGTCTAATCATTTCAGCAAAGCGCTCAAAATCCTCATCATCCTTTTTCTTGGATGGTTTGGGAGGAAAAGGCATGGGTTTCTGAACCCATGGTTCTCTTTCTTTACCGTGTTTCCTAGCAACAAAGTATTTCTTATCATAACATTGATTCTTTGATTGTGGGCTATCAAGATCAACAGCAGGTTTAATTTCTACATCATTATCATTACTAGGTTGAGCCTCATCATGAACATTATCATTGACATTATTACTAGTTTCAGGTTCATTACCAGCTTGAGTTTCAGCATCAGAAATAGAAATATCATTTGGATTCTCAGGTGGTTCAATAACAGGTTCACTAGAAGCATGCAAAGTCCTATCATTTTTCTTTTTCTTCCCTTTAGAGGGACTAGGTGCATCTATATTATTTCTCTGAGAATCTTGCTCAATTCTCTTAGGGTGGCCTTCAGGATACAAAGGTTCCTGAGTCATTTTACCAGTTCTAGTAGCCACTCTAACAACATTATCATTATCCTTACTATTCAATTCATTGAGCAAATCATTTTGAGCTTTAAGTACTTGTTCTACTTGAGTGGTAACCATAGAAGCATGTTTACTAATAAGTTTAAGTTCACCTTTGACATTAGCCATATAATCACCCAAGTGTTCAAGCATATTTGAATTGTATTTCAATTGTCTACCAAAATAAGCATTAAAGTCTTCTTGCTTAGCCATAAATTTGTCAAACTCATCTAAGCATGGGCTAGCAAACTTAGTAAATGGGATTTCAGCTTTATCATATCTATAGAGAGAATTTACCTTTACTACCTGTGTCGGGTTATTAAGACCATGAGTTTCTTCAATAGGTAAAGGATTAAGATCATATGTTTCTTCAACAGGCGGTAAATTAAGACCATGTATTTCTTCAATAGGAGGTAAATTCTTAACATCTTCAGCTTTAATACCTTTTTCTTTCATAAATTTCTTTGTCTCTTGCATATCTTCAGGACTGAGAAATAGAATACCCCTCTTCTTCGGAGTTGGTTGAGGAATAGGCTCAGGAATTGGCTCCGGAGGTGTCCACTTATTTTCATTTGTCGACATATTATTCAATAGAATTTCAGCTTCATCCGGTGTTCTTTCCCTGAAAACAGAACCAGCACAACTATCCAGGTAATCTCTGGAGGCATCGGTTAGTCCATTATAAACGATATCAAGTATTTCATTTTTCTTAAGAGGATGATCAGGCAAAGCATTAAGTAATTGGAGAAGCGTCCCCCCAGCTTGTGGGAGACTCTCTTCTTTAATTTGCACAAAATTATATATATATATATATATATCCCTTAAAGAAGCTTGTTTCTTATGAGCAGGGAAATATTTAGTAGAGAAGTAATAAATCATATCCTGGGGACTACGCACACAACCAGGATCAAGAGAATTAAACCATATCTTAGCATCACCCTTTAAGGAGAACGGAAATATTTTAAGGATATAAAAGTAGCGAGTTCTCTCATTATTAGTGAACAGGGTGGCTATATCATTTAATTTAGTAAGATGTGCCACAACAGTTTCAGATTCATAGCCATGAAAAGGATCAGATTCACTCAAAGTAATTATATCAGGATCGACAGAGAATTCATAATCCTTATCGGTAACACAAATAGGTGAAGTAGCAAAAGTAGGGTCAGGTTTCATTCTAGCATTTAGAGATTGCTTATTCCATTTAGCTAATAACCTCTTAAGTTCGTATCTATCCTTGCAAGCTAAAATAGCTAAAGAAGCTTCTTGATCAGAAACATAACCCTCAGGAATAACAAGTGATTCTTCATCATCACTTTCATCAGTATTATCAGATTCAATATTTTCAATCTCTCTACCCCTAGCAAGTTGTTCATCAAGAAAATCACCAAGTGGCATGGTAGTATCAAGCATAGAAGTAGTTTCATCATAAGTATCATGCATAGCGGAAGTGGCATCATCAATAACATGCGACATATCAGAACGAATAGCAGAAGCAGTTTTAGGTGTCGCAAGCTTACTCAAAACAGAAGGTGAATCAAGTGCAGAGCTAGATGGCAGTTCCTTACCTCCCCTCGTAGTTGAGGGATAAATCTTGGTTCTTGGATCTTTCAAGTTCTTCATAATGATAAGCAGATATAAATCCCAAGTGACTCAAAGAATAGAGCTATGCTCCCCAGCAACGGCGCCAGAAAATAGTCTTGATAACCCACAAGTATAGGGTATCGCAATAGTTTTCGAGGGTAAAGTATTCAACCCGAATTTATTGATTCGACACAAGGGGAGCTAAAGAATACTCTCAAGTATTAGCAACTGAGTTTTCAATTCAACCACACCTGGAAACTTAATATCTGCAGCAAAGTATTTAGTAGCAAAGTAATATGATAGTAGTGGTAACGATAGCAAAAGGTAACAGTAGTAAAAGTAGTGTTTTTGGTATTTTGTAGTGATGATAGCAATAGCAACGGGAAAGTAAATAAGCGAAGAACAATATATGGAAAGCTCGTAGGCAATGGATCAGTGATGGAGAATTATGTCGGATGCGGTTCATCATGTAACAGTCATAACCTAGGGTGACACAGAACTAGCTCCAGTTCATTGATATAATGTAGGCATGTATTCCGAACATAGTCATACGTTCTTATGGAAAAGAACTTGCATGCCATCTTTTGTCCTACCCTCCCGTGGCAGCGGGGTCCTTATGGAAACTAAGGGATATTAAGGCCTCCTTTTAATAGAGTACCGGAACAAAGCATTAACAAATAGTGAATACACGAACTCCTCAAACTACGGTCATCACCGGTAAGTATCCCGATTAGTGTCACTTCGGGGTTAACGGATCATAACACATAATAGGTGACTATAGACTTGCAAGATAGGATCAAGAACACTCATATATTGATGAAAACATAATAGGTTCAGATCTAAAATCATGGCACTCGGGCCCTAGTGACAAGCATTAAGCATAGCAAAGTCATAGCAACAACAATCTCAGAACATCGTGGAGAGGTGGTGGGCCCCCCTGGCCTTCATCTTTTGCAGGTATTTTTTATATTTTCCAAAAAGTTGCTCCGTGAAGTTTCAGGTCATTCCGAGAACGTTTGTTTCTACACATAAATAACACCATGGTAATTCTGTTGAAAACAACGTCAGTCCGGGTTAGTTCCATTCAAATCATGCAAGTTAGAGTCCAAAACAAGGGCAAAAGTGTTTGGAAAAGTAGATACGTTGGAGACGTATCACCAGCTCATGTTCAAAATGACATCTGAGGCAGAAAGATAATTTAAAAGGATCAATTGATGTTTGTGCACATTCGCTCACATGTTGAATCAATAGGATCAAAATAACGGTGTCAAAGGATACTAATGAATATCGCTAGGCATATGAGAAGCATCCATAATGCAAGCAGACAAGTATTTGCAGAGCAATAGTTTGAAGAGGATTCTCGAAAGATCGAATAGTATTTCCGAGTACCTTATGAAGCATACGAACAATTGGGGATGAACAGATACTCGATAAGTGCGAGGAATTATCCGTAGGGGGTATTCATGCGGTAAAGGACTGCAAGGTAGTAAACTCAAAGGATTCTCGGGACAACAGAGAGTATTTGAGGGCATCTTGTAATAACAAGAGCAACGGGAAATGATTGCATGAATGGCAAGTGTGTGTAGCTTTCCATATGGGTTGACGGTGGAAGGAAATCGCAAATGCGAAGGCACAAAGTCTTGAGAGAACATCATAGAGTAACTTCAGAATCTTCTGGTGCAGCAGGCGATCATCTGTAATAAGGGGCTCTCCGGGAGAAAGTTGTTACGAGAACCTAATGTTAGATTTTTAGAAAATCATTTAACCCGAATAGAAGAGAGATTAGAATCCCAGAGTATAGACGAGGAATAAAAGATCCTAATACCACCCAATGGCGACGTGGGCCCATGGGCCACACAGCCATGTTAGTAAAAGTTTTGCAATGTCTAAACTCGACTTTGGCCAAGGAGTGTGGAAGGGGGATTCCCACAGGCAGTCGGCACTGATACCAACTTGTGACGCTCCCGATTCAATCGTACACTAATCATACACGCAAACGTGTACGATCAAGATCAGGGACTCACGGGAAGATATCACAACACAACTCTACAAATAAAATAAGTCATACAAGCATCATATTACAAGCCAGGGGCCTCGAGGGCTTGAATACAAGAGCTCGATCACAGACGAGTCGGCGGAAGCAACAATATCTGAGTACAGACAAAGTGAAACAAGTTTGCCTTAAGAAGGCTAGCACAAATTGGGATACAAATCGAAAGAGGCGCATGCCTCCTGCCTGGGATCCTCCTAAACTATTCCTGGTCGTCGTCAGCGGCCTGCACGTAGTAGTAGGCACCTCCAGTGTAGAAGGAGTCGTCGTCAACGATGGCGTCTTGCTCCTGGACTCCAACGTCTGCTCGCAGCAATCGGGTATAGAAAAGGGGAAAAGGGGGAGCAAAGCAACCATGAGTACTCATCCAAAGTACTCGCAAGCAAGGAACTACACTGCATATGTATGCATTGGTATCAAATGGAAAAGGGGTAACATATGTGGACTGAACTGCAGAATGCCGGAATAAGAGGGGGATAGCTAGCCCTGTCGAAGACTACGCTTCTGGTAACCTCCATCTTGCAGCAGAAGAAGAGAGTAGATGGTAAGTTCACCAAGTAACATCTCATAGCATAATCCTAACCGATAATCCTCTCCTCGTCGCCCTGTTAGAGAGCGATCATCGGGTTGTATCTGGAACTAGGAAGGGTGTATTTTATTAAGTATCCGGTTCTAGTTGTCATAAGGTCAAGGTACAACTCCAAGTCGTCCTGTTACCGAAGATCACGGCTATTCGAATATATTAACTTCCCTGCAGGGGTGCACCACATTTCCCAACACGCTCGATCCCCTTTGTCCGGACACACTTTTCTTGGTCGTGCCCGGCCTCGGAAGACCAACACGTCGCAGCCCCACCTAGGCACAACAGAGAGGTCAGCACGCCGGTCTAAATCCTATGGCGCAGGGGTCTGGGCCCATCGCCCATTGCACACCTGCATGTTGCGTACGTGCCCGGTGAGCAGACCTAGCCTCCCTTATACAAGAGCGGGCATTCCAGTCCAACCCGGCACGCGCCGCTCAGTCGCTGACGTCACGAAGGCTTCGGCTGATACCACAACGTCGAGTGCCCATAACTGTTCCCGCGTAGTTGGTTAGTGCGTATATGCCAGTAGCCAGACTTAGATCAAATACCCATATCTCGTTAAGCGTGTTATTTTGAAGTAACCACGAACGCTGACCAGGGCCAGGCCCACCTCTCACCTAGGTGGTCTCCGCCTGCCCTGTCGCTCCGCCTCAAAGTAACAGTCGGGGCCGTCGGGAACCTAGGCCCACCACTACCTGGGTGGAACCACCTGCCCTCCAGCCCCCAGCATCAGAATCACTTGCGGGTACCCAACGAGCCGACCCGACTTTAGTCATAAGATGTATAGTATGTGTGTACAGTATATACCCGTGATCAACACCCGACGTGATCACGACCCGATAGTATAGCATGGCAGACAGACAAGAATGTAGGGCCACTGGTGATAAACTAGCATCCTATACTAAGCATTTAGGATTGCAGGTAAGGTAACAACGGTAGTAGCAAGGACATGCTATGCATCAAAATAGGATTAACGGAAAGCAGTAACATGGTACACTACTCTAATGCAAGCAGTAGAGAGAAGAATAGGCGATATCTGGTGATCAAGGGGGGCTTGCCTGGTTGCTCTGGCAAGAAGGAAGGGTTGTCAACAGCGTAGTCGATCGGGGCACCAGCAGCGGCGCCAGTCTCGTAGTCTATCGGAGAGAAGAAGGGGAAGAAACAATGAATATAATGCAAACAGATGCATAGCGATGTATGACATGACAAGTAGCGGTGCTAGGGGTGCCCTAACGCGGTATGAGGTGATACCGGTGAAGGAGGGAAACATCCGGGAAAATATCCCCGGTGTTTCGCATTTTCGGACAGATGAAACGAAGGGGAAAAGTTGCGTGTTCGCTATGCTAGGGATGCGTGGCGGACGAACGGGGATGCTTATCCGGATCTGTCTCGTCGTTTTGAGCATCTTTCCTGTACAAAGTTTTTCCATCCGAGCTACGGTTTATTTTATATTAATTTTAAAAGATTTTTATCATTTTCTAAATTTAATTTAATTCAAAAATAAAAGTGAAATACTAGGTGCACCCAATTCTGGGTACATAGGAGTGTACCAGAGGGGCTGACATGTGGGTCCAGGGGGTCCCAGTTGACCAGTCGAACTTTGACTGGTCAACAGGGTGTGGGGCCCCTGTCATTCACTGTTTTACCAACCAAACAGATTAAATAGACTAATTAGGATATTAGGATGATTATGTGTAGTTAAACCAAATTAATTAAGTTAATTATTGACTTAATTAATTAATATTTATTTTCATACTCCATTTCGTTTAACCCAGGGCGGGCCCCATCTGTCATTGGCCCCAGCAGGGCAACGAAGATGTCGGACACGCACGCAACCACAGCAGAGAACCGGGCGCGATGCGGCCGGCCAACAGGGGCGTCGACGGGCGCAGGCGAGCGGTAGTGGGGGAACACGGCGGAGCCGACAAGCAACGGCAACGGGCGCAGCCGAGGAGCCAGGCTGACGAATGGGGAGAGCATAGAGGGTCGCGGGGTTATGCGGCGATGACGGAGCGGGGCGATGAAGGTGCGGCTCAACACCGGAGGTGGGGCGCGACGCGAAAAGGGGCTTCCGGCGAGCGCGACAGCGGAGGGTGGTGCGGTCGTGGAGCCGAAGCAGGGGAGGCCGCAGACGACCGGTGACCGTGGCGGCAGGGAGCGTGGGCACGCGGCAAGGGCGAGGCGCGGTCGGGCACGGAGCGGGGTGCGGTGACGTCCGGGGGCGGGGAAGGAAGGAAAAGGGGTCCTCACCCCCGTTGAAGGCGTACGGGGCGGTGAGGCTCGACGACGACCGTCGATGCAGAGGTCGGGCGAGGTCGAGGAGGCGGTCCGACAGCGTCATGGTTCCGGCGCGGGGGGAGGGGGGCTCCGAGCGGCGGCGGCATCGAGGCCGAGCCCTGGTTCCAGATCAGGGGCGAAGGGGGCGAGGCGGCGCGCGGATGGGCGTCAGGGATGAGGTGAGGCAGCGACGACGACGGGGACGGGCACCCTGGGCGCGGGCAGTCATCCAGATCGAGCGAGGGAGGGGGTCATGCGAGAGAGAGAGAGAGAGATAAAGAGAGGGATCGTGGGGTCGAGCGCCCTCTCCTGTGACGATGCTGGAGGGAGAGGGTGGAGATCGTGGGGGAGTGGGTGCGGCAGGGGTAGTGGGCTAGGGTTCCTGGTGAGAGAGGTAAGTAGGTGGAGGGGTGGGCCGGCCTGTGGAGAGGCCGACTGGGCTGGTTGGCTGGGCCGTTTGGCCCAGTTGACTCGGAGGGTTGTTTCTCTTTTTTATGTTTATTTCTCTTTTCTGTTTAAAAAATGTTTAGCACCTAATTGATTGATTTTTTTAAATATGGAAGGTAGCTCATAAATTGCAGTGCATTAGATCCAAGCACCAAAAAGTAGTTTGGGCGAAATACTATTTCATATTAGATTTAGATTAATTAAAAAGTTATTAAGTAATGTTTTCAGCCACTGTTTGAGGTTGTTTAAGTCACTTATTAACTTTCAACAATGTTTTTTATAGCCTCTGATTTATCTACTATTTATTGAACATTTTAGTTTTAATATTTGAAAACTTTTATTGTTTGCTTGATTTTAAATTTTGAATTTGAATCGGTTTCAAACTAATGCGAGATTAGCAACAATAACCGAGGTGACGTGGCATTGTTAACGTGGGATTACTGTAACTTAATTATCCGGACGTCACAGGCGGCAGGGTTAAGACCTGTAAGTAAAGGTGCGGTCTCCGGCGAGAAAGACTAGAACAAAGGAGAGGGGCCTGTTCACTTTGGACACAATGCCCTGCCGCCTCTCATCCCCTACTCATCCTTTTAATGGATGTGTTGATTCATCAAACTTGTGTTTGGACTCACCTCCTATATTTATTCTTGAATATTTAGAAAACGATGTAACTGTTGTTTAATTTTAAAATAACTAGCCATGAAAATTTTTTCCTAAAAAAAAGCTCACGTACCGTAGTAAGTGTGCCGGCCCAGGTCACATGAGAAATAAGACTAACTATGGCGCAGATCACGGGACTAATGAAAGGCCCAGATAACAGGATAATCTGAGCACGGGTTCAGAAAAGAAATTTCGTTTCTTTAGTTCCTTTCTCGGTCTTCTTTGTATACTTTTGGTTTTACTTTGCTTTTCTTTTTGTTTCTTTTTTGGTTTTAATTATTTTCTTTTTTAATATGTGTCTAATTTTTTTGCAATACACAATGTATAGTTTTAGCGCACATGTAAAACATTTTTTTGGACATTTTTCATAGACATGATGTACATTTTTTAAAATGCATGTGTTGAACACTTTTTTGAATACATGCTAATATTTTCTAAATCCACATTCCACATTTGTAATAATAATTAACATTTTTAAACTACCCGTACATTAAAAAAATTCATGGACATTTTTTGAAACACGTGAATATTTCCCTAAAATGTCACATACACTTTCATAATTGAAATAAATATTCTTTTAACCTGCGGAAACATTTTTTAATTTGTATAAACAATTTTTAAAATGTCACAGATATATTTTTGAATCTTTAGAATTTTTCTCTGAAATGCCACGTACATTTTTTAGTGGTATGAAACATTTTTCTTATATAACCCACACATCGTTTTATATTGTAAACACTTTTTAGGAAAATATCACAGATATATTTATGAAAATCATGATTTTTTTTCTCTATAATATAACATACATTTTAATGAATGTATTAAATATTTTTTTGAATTACGCAAACGTTTGTTTACATTGTGTAAACATTTTTCAAATGTCACATACATTTTTAAAACACATGACATTTTTTATATGTTACAAACATTTTTGATACACATGATTAACATAGTTTGATACACATTTTTTATTTTCAAATGCATGATTAACATTTTTCCAAATTTTATGTAAATTATGTTTTTTAACCTATATATATTATATTTAGAATATTTAACCATATAAAAATACAAAAAATAATGCAAAAAGTAAAAACAAAAATGTAAAGAAAAACGAGAAAAGATATGGGTGACATCAGCAAGATGTTGTACGTGGTTACTGGGCCGGCCCAGCAACACCTCTCTGCAGGCGTCGTTGCGCTAAGAGGCGCGGTGGGGGCAAACGAGCAACTAGTTGACGAGCGCTCCATCGGAAGCCTCTCAACGATCAGCGTCACTTGGCATGCTCTCAGCCGCCCCTTCACGTGTCATGCTCCGGGCACTCTCTTCGTATTTCGTTTTTTTTCGCACGCATTTTCGGCTTTTTAAACGGTTTTTTTCTGAGTTTTTTTGACATTTTGATTTTCCGCCTGTCTTCCTTAGCTATTGAGCAAAAAAAATTGAAAAAGAAAATTGCGCGGAAAAACTCGTTTCTTTGCTTGCTCGAGAGGCATGGTTTTGCTTCCGCTAGAGGCACGACCGTGCCTCTCAGAAACGGAAAAAAACACATTGTCTGTTTTTTCTTTCTTTCACGAGAGGTACAGTTTTGTTTTCACGAGAGGCATGATTTTGCTTCCGCGAGAGACACAACCATGCCTCTCGGAAACGAAAAAAATTGCGTTTTCTATTTTTTTTCTCTTCCGCGAGAGGCAAGATTTTGCTTCCGCGAGAGGTACGGTTAATATTTCGTGGCAGGCACGGCCGTGCCTCTTTCGGAAATGAAAAAACGCATTTTTTCTTTTTTTTTCCTTACGCGAGTGGCACGGTTGAGATTTCACGACAGGCACGACCATGCCTCTTTCGAAAAGGAAAAAAAAATACTTGTTTTCTGTTTTTTTCCTTACACGAGAGGTACGGTTTTGCTTTCGCGAGAGACACGATTGTGATTTCGTGAGAGGCATGGCCGTGCCTTTTTCGGAAAGGGAAAAAACCGTGCTCCCGATTCGGTTTTTTCATGAAAAGAATATTCGTTAAAACCTATCAACATGGGATCTAGTTTTGAAGATCTCGACGTGAGCAATCCAATGGTGAAAACGGTTCAAAATTTGGACGCACGGTTTAAGAGATAAACCTTTTGAATAAACGGATCTACGAAATAGGCAAAACTTCTAGATTGCGACAAGTGACGCACATACAACGCACCATTTGTCACAACCTGGAAAGGTGAGGGTGATCTTTGCGATGAGTACTCTCAATTAGTGATTTCGGCAAACGAGGCTAGCTCACCAAGATGGGAGGTCCTATTTGGCGCTTCAGGCGCCAGGGAAGCTCCCTGGCACGCACGCGCCCACACTAGTTGTCCGGCCCATGTAGACATTGCTCTCTTTTTTTGGTTCGCTCGACCGCATTTAGCAAAATAAAAGGGAAAAAATTCGCCAAAAACGTTCGTGAATTCAAAAAAAATCATGAATTTTGAAACGTTCAGTAACTTGGAAAAAGTTCATCTAATTTAAAGGAATTTTATCCATTCCAAATAATGTTCATCAGTTTTGAAAAAAAGTTCACCGATATTGAAAAGTTAATCGAATTTGAAAATAACAGTCGTCGAATTTGAAAAAAATTCATCAATTTTGTAAAAAAGTTCATGATGTTGAAAACAGTTAATCAATTTTTTTTAGAAAAATCCTGAATTTGAATAAAAAGTTCATGCATTTAGCAAAAAAGGAGAAAAACTGAACAAAATAGTTCCAGAAAAGGAAATAAATATTAAAAAGGAAAAAGAATAAAGTTCCGCAAACTGTACAGGATAAAAGGGGAAAACGATGCGAGTCTGCACATGCAATTGAGATGGCCTAGTGTTTAGTACGCTTTGCCCTGAATAAAGAGGCCTCTTGTTTGAACCCCATCGGTGGCATCTTTTTTTGTTTGAATTTAACAGGAAAGAAAAAAAAATTAAATGGGCTAACCCAGCTCGTGGGAGTTTTTTTTGCTTTAGACGCCCGTTTGCAAAATGGTCTGTAAAGGACTCCTGAAGCGCCAAATAGGAGATGCCCACCAAGTTTCCTCAGTCAATGAGCGGTGTGTCTCAACGAGGCTAGTGTTGCCACGCGACACCACGATAACCGTCGTGCTTTCGTGACGGCGAAAGATTGGTTTACAAGCAAAGCAACAAAGATTTTCTCGCTTTTGTCGAGGAGAGACAGCCGTTTTTCAGCGCAAAACGGTAAAGATCAACCAAACCCTAAGGCTGCTAAAGCTTGACAGAGAAAACGAACAAGAAACAAACATAGATAAAAGGTAGTGTATTTTTATTGAATAGATCAATTGGTGTTTTTTCCTTCAATCGGCCAAGACCCTTATATAAAGGGCACGCAGGACTTGATGTAAGACCAAAATATCAAAACCAAACCGAACAGGATTAATCCCTTGATTCGGTTACAAGTACAGTGCTGTACGTAAAAGTTCTAAATCCAAACTATATTCATTCAGTTTTGCTAAGTACATCTAGATGTGCCATAAATATTACACATCTAAGTTATATGTTATTGATCTTATATTGAGATTCGTGTGAATATTTTTTTTATGCTTGATTCACTCACTTAGATGTGCAATAATTAGAGCACATCTAGATGTACCCTAGACACACCCATATTCATTATACATACATGTTTTGGTCCACAAGGAAAAAAATAAACTAATTTTATACCAAATAATGTTCACATGCCTCGTGCATAACCACTCATGCGGATGTAGTTTTCCTTGTTACACTTTTCCTCACGAGAAGCTTGCCATCTGAGGCAAGCAAGGATTTGTCCTAGGCAGTAACATGTCACGAGAAGCTTTCCCTCCCGTCCCTCCCCCGTGCGGCGGCGCCGCCCCGCACCGGGGAGCCCCCGCCCTCCTCCTACAGCCTCGCCCCTCCTCCACTCCCCTCTGCCGCCGTCGCCCGGGGCGTCACAGGGCAAAGCCCTTGTGGTGGCGGCGGCGGCAGTTTCTCCTCGGATCTCGATTTGGTTGGGAGGCGACGCTCCTATCTGGCCAGATCGGCGGCGGTGGCGCAGATCGGCGGCGACATGGAAGTGGTGCGGCGGTTGTGGGGGAGGACAGCACCAGCAACGAAGGATCTGGCCTTGACTCATGTCGGGCTAATTCGTTGTGCTACCGATCTCAATCGCCGTCGGCGGGGCACTGCTCCTGGACTTGATCTGCAACACGAGGATGTATGGGGCGCCGGCCCTAGGCTTGGTGGTGGTGGCCTTCTTCTTCGTCGGAGTTGGTCGGCCGGCTGGCTGTGCTCGCATGGTCATGCAGTGACCGGCGACTTGGCCGGTCGACGGCGGCGGAACTTGGCCGGTGGCAGCGGCAAAGTTCTGACTGAATCCCGGGGCGGCGGCCCTGGGGGGTGGAGGCCGGTGAAGCTTGGGCTTCCCGCGGCGGCATGGCGTGGTGCAGTCCCTGTCCAAGGCGGATCTGTGACGGCGATCTGCTATGGATTGGTTCGGATCAGAGACGGCGACGAGCACGCGGGATCCTTCTCGGCGGTTTTCGCGTCTTGGCGAGGCGGGGTGGGAGCCCTCCTCATAGTCTCCAGTGGTGGCACACTCAGGCAGTGGCCGGTGCGCCAGGGGTCCCACGGTGGCACTGTTGCTGCGGTTGGTCGCCGGATCTAGGCGGCTGGACCTGGGGCTTTGAAGGCGGTCGAGACGGTGCACAGGTTGTTGGGTGGATTTCTTGGGACGGATCTGGGTGAAAACCTATTCTTCGGTCGATGGTCGAAGACGGTGATGACGATGCCCTTATCATCGTTTCCTTCATGAAGGCATCATCGAGGTGAAGCTCCCAACTTCATTCAATACCTCCGGGGGAAACCCTAGATCAGCTGATCGGATGTTGGCGGCAATCATGTGTCGTAACCCTCTTAGGGGCGGCATTCTTGGAGGTGCACTCGGCTTCGCGGGACCAGCGGACGGCTTTTTTGGTGGAGCGGTGCTTCATCCATACATTGATGGCGATGGATCTGGACGGCATGGCACAATGCAGATTCGGAGTTCGATGTGGAAGGATGGACTCGTGCAGGAGGACGACGCTGTCCGGCGTCGTGGTGGCGTCGATGGCTGAGAGACCTGGCACGGTAGATGCAACAGTACAGCTCTGAAGATGGACTCGTGGCGGGTGGCTGCGGCGGCCCCATACCCGGCAGGCGCCCTGATTGAGGAGTGCGCCGGACTGGTAGGTGCCCCATACCAGGCAGGCGTCCTGATTGGGACTTCAGGTCTTAGATGTTTAGGTTTGGCTGCGATGTCCGTTTGGTATTAGGCCCAGACTATCAGCGCCCCTTCATCAACTAAATAGATGTAGCGACAGCTGTTGCTTAGACGGTGGCTTCAATCTTACTATTGTATGACTTTGTAAGGTCTTGTGAGAATAATTAATAAAGTGGTCACATGCATCGCCCAGATGCAGAGGCCGGGAGTCATCCTCCTTTTGTAAAAAAAAATAACATGTTAGCTTAATGTGTCGTAGAATCATTTCAGAATTGCCCTCGGTAGCCACTAGTCCAGCAAATTCTCCATATATTTGCCCTGATTAAATAGCTTGTTACGTCTGACTTGAACCTCAAGCATCTATATCGAACTCTGATCATTACATGGCTTCATAGTCTTTGCAGCCCAAAACTTTAGATTGGCATCTGATTCTTGCTAGGCCTTGTCCATAGATAGTATCGTGGTAGCTCGAAATATCCAGAGTCTGGCTAGGATATGTCCCATGTAGAATCTTGTCCATGCAAATCCCTGCGTTACATTTCTTAAGCAAAGCACCAATTGATTAGCTTGATCAACTAATTAATTTGGTTGATTATACAAACCAGCTAGCCAAATTACACCTTCAACACATGCCTTTCTGTTTTTTGTATTATTGTATTCATCAAAAACATCTCTACTCCTAATGTCTTAGTTGGTAGATCGCGTTCCGGGTTTTATTTTCGTCCCACCTCACCCGGTTTTTTTTGTACTTCTTTGGTACTTCCTCCCACCTCCCCCTTAGAGAGACGGTTTTTTTTCGTCCTTCCTCCTACCTCCCGCTTTTAACGTCTAGCGATGCCTGCGAGCGAGGTCGAAAAAAAGCCTACGAAAGAAAACCAACGAAAAAAACCCACGACCGAGGCAACGCACACCCTCCCTCGGCAAACCCTAGCCGCCGCACGAGGGAAGAGATGAGGGACAGGACGTTGCATCCACACATCTCCGCCGCCGCCCATGCACGGCCGCTCCTCCACGACGACACCAACCGTCCAGAAGCGGAGTCGCCGCCTCGACCCGGGCCCCCCCCGTCCCCGTCGTGATCGGCGCCACGCCCATCCCGAGGCACCACTCGCTCGTTGTCGGCACGCCCGAGCTTGCCAAGAAGTTCGCCGTGCCGCGGAGGGGCTCCTGGGGCCGAGAAGCATAGCGGCGCCGGCGATGCCGGGGTGCTCTTATCACCCAAGGTTGTCAGGCCCATCGCGCTCAACTTCGAGGAGAGGACGCCCATCAAGGAGCAGCCCTCGCCAGCGCGGAGCTCGGCGTCGGTCAAGAAGAGCACCACCATCATGCCCAGGCTGGTGACATGCGGCTGGAGCTTCGTTGCCGACAGGGCGACCCACCTCCTCCTCCACAGAACAAGATCCCAAAGGGCCGGTTCCACCTGTATGTACTCTGCACACCTGAACTGAACATGTTCTGTCTTGCAGCTTCTGAAGCTGGTTTGAACTGAAGCTTAAAGTGTATGTGCAGGAGAAGAGCTCGATGAGCTGCACGGCTCACGCACGATGAGCAGGAGGCCCAGGGAGAAGGAGCCCTCCTTGCTGGTCTCCGGCCGGCGTCGGCAGCACAGCCGCCTCCCCCAAGAGGAGGCCCTCCTTGTCGGCCTCTCCCGTGCTGGTGCCAGGGAAGCTCAATGCTCTCCGCAAGGTAAGTGATCACATTCAGACGGGCTCTTCTCTCTGTCAGTTTTTCTATCTGCCTTTTCTTTGAACTGATCCGACGCTGGGAAATTTTATTTCAGGAAACCAGGGAGCAGGCGCAGAATCAATGGCAAGCCGAGTCGACAGGTGACTTCACACATCAGATTGAATCAATGGTGATTTTCTACTGGCACATCTGTGCAAAAAAATGACAATTGATAGCCTCTCCTTTAGCTATCATACCATGTGTTGTGTCACTAAGTTACGATCTCAGATGTGGTCTACATATTTTCAGATTACTGAAGTTTATAGCCCTCCAATGCAGTATATGTATGCTTTACAAAATTATCCGAGTATTGCAAAATTGCATGATACATCAAATTGGAGCGTAGCCTACATACTTATGGACTGTGGACTTATGTTGCTTATTTAGAGGCTACCGTACATGGATCTGGTATGATATTGATTGCAGAAATTTCTATACGACTCTTGCGAATTTCAACCTTGTTCTTCTCCATGATTTAGGAAAACTACAACTATTTGGTGCACGATCTAAAATAGCTGCAGGCTAATCCTCCGCTAATGTTCATAATGTTATGTGGTACACAATATGGGTAAAGGAGAGCACATTGCTCTAATGTTTTTGCATATGATATTAAATCAGACATTTCAGTGGATAATATATGGTATTGACTTGGACATTGGTGCTGTGGAACAACCTAGCAGGTATTGGATCTTATAGAATTATAGAGTTGGCAGGGTCTGAAAATCATGGTGTTGGTGTTTCAGCCTATCAAACGCTAACCCGTCTCGCGGTGCGCCACCGCCCGTCGCGGCCGCCCCCGCCACCTCCCGCCGCGGCCGCCGCCCCAGCTCCAGTCGTGGCTGCCGCCCCACCTCCAGCCGCGGCCGCCGCCCCCACGTCCCACCATGGTCGCTCCCCGCGCCAACGACCCCTTCCCCCGCCGCCGCGCCACGGGTCCACTTCGCCATGAGCTCCAGCGCCGACCATCCCGCCGCTGCTCGTGATCCCCTCTTCCATCAGCTCCACTTCACCGGAACCGTAAGTCCACATGAGTATGCGTAGCAGGTTCACCAGATCCTCCTGACATGTTCTTCCTTCTCCAAAAATATTTTCTTTTATGTTTAATTCTTCGTCATATGATCATTTCCTATTACCCCAGTGCAGGCCAGTTTGTGATGTTAGATAGTAGTTGTGTAATATATATGCTAGACAAGGTTTTGTATTCCTGATTCTAATGTTTCGTTCCTCACGCCTGAATTCAGGAAAATCAGCCAAGATACACAACAAACATATCAACCGCAGCTATCTGCTATGCGCACATGTGCGAAAACAAACTTATTAATCCTTTGCCGCAGACAATACTGAAACACTAACACAAACAAGATCCTTCTGAAGGTAGTCTCTGAATGCAAATGATCATGACTTATGAATTTGGAGCCATGGCCCATGTGTAGGGAAGGGCAATGATCCCATTTACTACTTGAGCGGTCCAACAGAGGTATTTCTATTTTTCTATCCTCAGAAGAAAAAAAACAGTGAAAAGAAGATAGAGCTCGTTTAGTTTGTTTCTACAAATCTTCGACAACACGTTTATAACAATATCACCAGCCTAAATGCTTGTTACTTACAATATTTTTAATTTAGTTGACCTCTTGAATGCAGATTATTGAAGGTTGTTTCTGAAGTTGTGATTGACTGGAACCAAAGGAAAGTTGGAGACTTTTTTGGTGTCAATTGCTTGGATTAAGTGGGAGTGAAGATGTTCTTTCTGTCTATATCTGGTTCTATTATTGGCAAATTTGTGCCTTCGAGATTGCTGCGAGTGTTTGTGTTCTCGAGCTGAAAATTTAGATTATTACCATGTTTGGTCTCCTGAATATAAATCATGATTCTTTGCATCTCAATTGCAGACCAGCAGACCTTTCCGTCCTCATATTCCCCGGATTCGTTTTCTGCGATCGAGCGCCCGAGCGGTTGCATCTAGACAGCAGGTGCGCGCTCCATTTCAGTAGTTATACTTCAGTCCAGAAGTTTTTTGGGGCTCTCTAACTTTTTTGAGTGGTTTTTCCAGTTCCCTTTACAACCGAGTTAGCTTTATACTATGAGCAGTGAGCAAGTCATGTATAAAGCAAAAACAAAATATTGGTCTGCTATCAAGTGGTACATTTATTTGAACTCTAAGGGCAGGTTCAGGGTCTCATGAAGAGGGCATGTGTTTGTATTAGGTGAGATCTGAACTGATTCTGACCAATGTGAAATTAATTTTGTTGTTGATGGATCTGCAATTATTTTTATGTGCACAGAAGTGTCGTAGTTGAGAAGCCTGAGAAGAATATATCACTTAGGTACAGATTCGAGCTAGGGTTTTTCATTTTCTCCTTCCAATCCATTTATCATGCGATAATTTGCCCATAAAAGACATACATGATGGTCGTCGTTGGACAGACCTATATTTGTTTACTTCTACCCATAAATTTAAAGTCCTGAATATGTATATTACACATCTCTTGCAGGATATATTAATATCAAACTATGTGTGCGTTCCACTGCATTCATCTATTTAAGGCATGATATTTGTAAGCTTGGTTCAGGCTGCGCCGCATCTATCTATATAATGTACAATATTTCTATGCTTGGTTCAGGTTGTTTCTGACAACCATTGGCAATCTGTCCCTATGTCATTCCTCTTATATATACATAAGAACTGTCTACACAGATCAGAGTGTGTGTATGAGGGTCGTTTCCATTTGTGTTCTGTTCCCTTTATTGTTTTATCGATGTAAAACCCTTGACAAATTATCCATTCCTTTTTCGCAGATCAGAAGGTTTTGCAGTTGACAAGCTTACAGGTTTGAGCACCCCGAACAACGGGGTGGACCCTTTGACCTGTGGGTTCTGCTGGTACCAAGAGAAGGAGGTTCCTTTTAACCTGCAGGAGCTCTGCCAATGGCAGTGTGCTTTCCTTGACAATGACGTGGTACTGCACGTATGCAAGATGCAGCGAGTGAAATCGGCGCAAGAGGGCATCTTGCAAGCAGCACCAAATCCTATATTATGGGACCGAGTGAGTATCTCAAAGAAGAAATAATTTTTTTGATGTAGGAATATCTGTAGGCTGATTATGCTTTGATGTATAGATCGCAGTAGCACTTAGGTAAAATATAAGTTCTTAGCCAGTTCAATAGTACTTTTGTTGAACAAAGCACTATTGACATTACGCTAAAACCTCGAGAATACATGAGGGGACAAGGCAAGTGTTGTTTGTAATGACTTGTGTTATGATATTGCAAAATAGATTAGACGGAAAAGTACATAGCATTGCCATGGAATATTTAATACTTTTAGATCTGCCTGTTCATATGATGGCATCCACAAAATCCTTTCTACCATGTGGGTGTGTTTGTGTCAGAATTGTTTCACGCAAATAGTCAAATTATTTTCTATGTGTATCCTTCTCCTTTTATCAACTTATGAGAAATTATATTAATGGGACATGCTTTATTTGCAAGATATAGATGTCTTAACTTGATAAAAGGATTATATATCGAATGTGTTTGTGCGACTAAAGATGAGGCATGCTTTATTTGAAAATTTATATTGAGTGTGTTTGTGCGACTGGAGATGGAGGATGGCTTGTGCTCTCTCTTGTGCGGTTACCACGGTACTCCGGCCATTATGAAGAGGTGTTGTGGCGGTGGTAATGTGTTCCAACTTGGACGGCGTTGCCCCCATTCTGGTGTACGGAGCTAGAGATGTGTAGTGCTATGGATGAAAGTCATGTGCAGCTTAGGTCTGTGCCGGTGGCGATGCCGCCTGTGGGTGCCGTTCCACTCCTTGGAGGCATCGTCGAGGTGTGTCGGCATCTTTCCCCTCACATTGGTGTTTGGTGATTGTCTCCAGGCGAAAGCCTAGGTTCTCATAAATAATGTTCAACAAATTGGAATTCATTTAGCAACCGATTTTTATCTTTCCTTTGAACTCATCTATCTATCTATATCTATCTATCTATCTAATCTATATCTATCTATACCTATACTAATTACAGACTCCCTAGAAATCCCCAGGTTAATCAGTAATTAGGAGCCGTTGATCAGGTGGGACCAAATTATTACCGTGTAGATCTCTCATGAATCTCTCCCCAAAAGAAAAAAAGATCTTATAGATATTTCTCTCACGACTGAAATTTCTCAATGTCTCATGCGTAGAAAAAGTCTCACTTATCTCTTTCCCACAACCCCATTCAATCTCAGAAAATAATATAAACAATCTCTCACTTATCTCTCTCCAAATAGGGAAAAACTTTCACGTATATCTCTCCGCACGTGTAAAAGAAGTCTCACGTACGCATCTCTCCCACAACCACACTCAAACAATTTGGAAAAGAAAATCCACCACATGATCCTAATGCATATTTTTTTCCTCCTTTAATTAAAGCAATTTCTATCTCTTTTGGGAAAAAAACTAAATCTACTCCACGGTCTCTTCCTCATTAGTACTCCATGATATCTTCCTCCATACTTCATGGACTCTTCCTATTCTCCATCGGACTTTCCCCACGTGGAAAATAATTCCATCCACGATTTCTTCCTCTTCTCCATGATCTCTCTTTCTGTCTCCGCCAATGAAAAACGAATGCATAGCCTCTCTGAAGCTGAACAAGGTAGGTTTGGAAATTGATTCCTTGTGCTTAAGGAGATTATTAGATCAATCCTCATCAGGATCAGGTTCGTTTTCTTGCTGGTTTACACTTCAATCCGCCGTTAGATTTTCTTTGGTTGTGGGTCTCCCTCTGACACCTATTCTTCATGTTTCCCTGTCATGCTGCTGTCGACGTCCATCAATATTGGTTGTAGATGTGAGTTGTTGCCGCCGTGGAGGCAGATACTTCTGGGCCTCTTCTCTCTCCGACACTATGTGCACGTGCACATCGCCTTTCTAGCCGGAAAGATTGAACACGTTTATTTCTAGAGGCTATAAAGTTTTTCTTCATCCGAATTGATCTATGGCATTGGAGGACACGTGGTTTCCCAATCCCTGCAAAAAACGATATCTAATAACCTCCTCCTTGACGATCTGCCATGGAGCTTTAAAAAAAGGACTACTATGCTGCTAATAACAAAACTTAAATTGCATTAGGATTCATGAACTACTTATTTTCATCTTATATATGCTGACCTTTTCCTTCTTTCAGTGAAAAATCATGCATGTGTCCTTCGTGTTATATTACTGTATCCTTTCATACACATATAGGCCGTGAACTTAACAAGTCAAGTTTAAAAAGTTCCAACAATTCATGACCATAAAATTTTAATGCAGTTTGTTTAGCACTAAATGCCAGACTAAAAATCATGAGAGGATCTGATGCATCCGTCTGTAGTTTTTACCAGTAGATATGTGGAACATTACTTGCATTTGTGTTTCCTACCATGTTTGGTTACATTCATTGATCCCTGATCCCTTAGGTCTATTGGGAAATGTATACTTCGGCAGATTTCTCAGTTTTAAGTTTTATCCTTGAGCTGGACATCAGGTATCCACCTCTGAAATCACACTTATGGGTTCACCCTTTTTTCACCTGAGGCAGGCAGCCACGATGGCCACTAGAAAAGTTGGCTCTTGCTTTGGTGTTTGGTGGGCAGCCGCATCCCGCCCCTCCTCCAACCTGAGCTACTGTAGATTACAAGTATATTCTTATGAGAAATTACATCTTTGTTTGATTGAAAAAATTGTTTGTACATTTTTGGGGGAAGTTTTGTATTTCAATTATAAAGCCAGTGTAGGGTCAGGGTGTGCATTTTTTACAATGTGGTTTGGCCAGACCTGTGTCTAGAAAGTGATTTTCCCTTGTAGTACCTTCATGAGATTTTGACTTCTTACCCTAACTCGAATTATGACATTGCAGATGCTGGGTGCAAAACTCCAACAATACTTCCATCTGCAGCAACAAACTCTGGTAGAGTTAACTCACGTCAGCATAAGGCATGAAGCTTTGGAATTTGCAGAAAAAGTACTTACATTAAGAGGTAATTTGCAGTTAAAATATCTCCTTTATTTGGTTTAAGAACATGTTCTGATGTTACTTTTGATTTGTATATAAAATTCTAATAATTCTGCAGCAAGTCTTTCTCGAGGAAATAGAAAAAACTGCAACACTTTTTTTGTCTTTTTGAAGATGCACCATGGACCATAGTGAAAAATATCGCGAACAGATGTATCTAGCATTGAAATGCGCCTAGATACACCCGTTTGAGTGAAAAGTAATATGGATAAGAGGGAGTATCACTTTTTGATGTTGCAGGGCACCATGGTACATGTACGTGTCAAAAACATCAAGTTCAAAACTTCGTGGCATGCTTCCACCCAATGATTAGTCAACATGATATCAAATTTCAAGGTTGGGGAGAATCATAATGGACTACTGTACGTAGATGGACCTTGCTTGTGGCAGCACTATAACTATATGTACATAAATTTGGTTCTGATATATTCATGCTAATTTCCTATAATTATTTCTGGGTGCATTTGGATGCAAGGAACCATTGGTGCGCATATGCTACTGCCACAAAATCAATTTCCCATCTACTTCTTATTTCAGTCACATGAATGGGATCAATGCAAAGTAAGATTGCATTCTTATTCCATTTATTATTGCCCAAATCATTTATCATAGTTTAGACGGCATACTCATCTTGCTTCCAGTTTCCTCGAATGGTCTCTCAATCCATGTACCAGATCATTAGATGGCACGCATGTATGATGTATATACTTTGCCTTTACTCTGCATTTTTATTTGTCCTTTGTTTATGTTTCGATGCCCATATTTCAGCAATTAGCAAGTGCTTCAACATACTAGGAAGAAGTTCTTGTGGTCCGGAGTTGGAAGGATCAATAAAAACAGTAATCAGTGACTTGCTTTCTTTCTGAAAACATATCTGAAAGGAGGCTTGTTTGACATATGTTTCGATGCTCATATTGCAGGGTTTAGTGACTGCATCAACATTGTAGGAAGAAGTTCTTGTTTTCTGGAGTTTGAAACATCAGTAGTACGCTTTTGAGATGCTCTTAGACCCTTTTTTTGACAAACACAACAATGTAGCTACTCCATTGAATAACTTACCTTGTGTTGGTATTCATCGTTATAAATAACACTGAGTCTTGTTCATCATGAATCTGTATCAATATGTGTTGTGTTCTCTTTCAGAGAAGTGAACTTTGAGAACCCTCCTCATTCCGATCAATGAAAATTCCGAGACTGAAAGTACAAACTTGATAAGACAAATTGATAGACTTGGAGAAAAAATGGGTGTATTTGGACCTGGATGGTAACATAGGCATATTTGGAATAGGGTGACGACGGAGCAGAAATGGCCAAAAGAGTTTGAGTGGAAGGGCTTGTGGAAGAAGATATGGAATGACAACGATGCGATTTTGTTGTGTGATTGTTGTATGTATATTTAAGGTCCTTAGGAAAAGAAGTCCCAGTGAGGTAAAGTGACGGAGACACATCTTAGGTGGAGATGAAAGAACTCGGAGACAAATAGAGCATTATTCGTAGTTGGTTTGTGAATGAACATCTGGTGGGAAGAACGTTTTCATGTCCATATGCCCCCTTTTCTTAGTATTTGTACTAAGGTGAGGTGCATTATATATATCTCATCATTTGTTGGTGGTGTTCCATATTGCGCATGTAGTAGAGTGAGACAACAAAACACCGACATAGAAGCCACATGCTGAGAAGGGGCAATAGATTGAGAGGATAATTTATATTGGAATAGGGGGGAAGATACTTGAGTTTGTGTTGTGGTTGAACATTTGTTGGCCCGTGGCAACGCACGGGCAGTCTCCTAGTTATTATAATGCCTTACGACGATGACGACTACTTCACCGGCCATATAATTGCTTAGGGCGATATTTCAAAAGATATATCAACCAAATTTGCCGAGGGTGATACTTAAAATATTATATCAGCCAAATGCTCGTAGTCTCTGTACACGCCATTTCTAAGTGTGGGTAATATTAGAATACAACTTGTAATCATCTCTATCCCGGCAGAGGAAAACACATTACACTCTGATGCGGCAGACCTCCTGCCGTCGCAGTCTTTACCGCCATCTCCCGCGTCCGTTTTCTCCGTTGCGCCGGACACGTCCACCACATCTTCCCTCATCCCTCCCGATCATGCTATTCCCGTTCCAGCTTCTACTAACGATCATACCATGCGCACACATGCCAAGTCCGGGTTTCGTTTACCTCCAAAAGACCGTCTGAATCAGCTCTCCTAGATCCTAATTAGGCCGCAGCTATTGAAGATGAATATGATGCCCTTCTGCAGAATAACACGTGGCAGTTAGTTTCTCGTCCTTTCAATACAAATATCGTTTTTGGCAAATGTGTTTTTTGCCATAAATTTAATTCTGATGGGAGTTTTCCACGTTATAAGGCTCGATGGGTATGTCGTGGTTACTCTCAGCAACACGGCATCGATTATGATGAGACTTTCTCTCCAGTTGTCAAGCCGAGCACTATTCACACTATCCTTATCATCGTCGTCTCTTCTTCCTAGCCAATTCATCAATTAGATGTCAAAAATGCTTTTCTTCATGGCTCTCTTCAAGAAACAGTCTATTGTCAACAACCTCTTGGCTTCAAACATTCCTCCTATCCTAATCATGTTTGTCTTCTTAAAAAATCTCTTTATGGTCTTAAACAAGCACCACGTGCCTGGTTCCAACGCTTTTCTACTTATGCTCAAACCATCGGTTTTACCCCTTCCCGTTCTGACACTTCTCTCTTTACCTTTCATCACAACACCAACACTGCTTACCCTCTTTTATATGTTGATGATATTATCCTCACAGCTTTTTCGCAACAATTTTTAGATCATATTATCTCTCTTCTTCGCCACGAATTTTTTATGACAGATTTAGGTCTTCTTCACCACTTGTTAGGTATTGCTGTCATCCGTGACTCCTCTGCTCTTTTCTTGTCTCAACGGTAGTACACTATGAATCTTCTTTCTCGTGCTGGTATGCTTGATTGTCAAACTTCTCGTACCCCTGTTGATACAGGTTCCAAACTCTCTGCCGACGGTGATCCTTTCTCTGATCCTTCTCTTTATCGTAGTCTTACCGGTGCACTTCAGTATCTCACTCTCACTCGTCCTGAAATTTCCTTTGTTGTTCAACAAGCTTGTTTATACATGCATGATCCTCGTATTCCACACTACAATCATGTCAAACGTATTCTTCAATATCTCAAAGGCACACTAGACTTAGGTCTTGATATCAACAAATCATCTCCCATCTCCTTGACAGCTTACTCTGATGCAGACTGGGCTGGTTGTCCAGATACTCATAGGTTCACATCTGGATCTTGGTCTTCAAAAAGGCAGGTTACGGTCTCCCGCTCGTCTGCTGAAGCTGAGTACCGCGTTGTGGCTCATGCGGTTGCTGATACGGTTTGGTTGCGCCAGTTGCAGTCAGAGCTGCACCGTCCTATTGAGTAAGCTATCATTGTTTACCGTGATAATATTTCAGCTATCTACATGTCAAGGAATCCGGTTTAACACCGTCGCACCAAGCATATTGAGATCGACATCCATTTTGCTCGAGAGAAGGTGGCTCTCGGTCAAGTTCGCATTCTTCATGTGCCTACTTCTACTCAGTTCGCTGATATCTTTACTAAAGGCTTGGCGACTGTTGGAATAAACCCAACGTCCTGTCTGTGTCCGTGTCCGTGTCTGCTACGTATACATGTGTGTATCGTTTCCGTGTAGAATTGATGTTGGACATTGAATAGGATTAGTACTAGTATAGAGCTAGCTATGATTAGTATATATACAAGTACCTACCCCTTGTAATCCTTGTACCGTGGAATCAATAGAAAAGATAACAGGCTCGACACGAGCCTGTGTCTATCAATCCGGCGATTTCGATCGGATCCTTGGTTGTTGTGTACGAGCGTGTACAACAAATCGGAAGCTAGCTCTACGGTGTGTTGCGTCTCGGCATAAAGGAACTTTGTCGAGTTTGGTAGCCAGCGTTGGTTGTTTCATCGTCGTTCATCGTCGGTCGTCGCCGTCGCCGAAAAGTACTCGGCGTCGGGTCTGGGCCAACAATTGGTATCTAGAGCAAGGTTGATCTTCTAGTATCAGAGGATCATGGTAGGCGACGAGAAGACCAAGCAGCTGGCGGAGTACTCCGGTGCGGCTAAAGTAATTGCTGCTCCGGTGAGTTCGTCGTATCCACGGTTTGATCGCGAGAACTTCGGGGTCTGGAAGGCCCTCATGGAGTGTTGTCTCCGCGTCAACGAGCTATGGGACGCGGTGGATCCCGGAGGCGACGCGTTCAAAAAGGAGGGAGCCGAGCACCGAAAGGATTGGCAGGCGGCGTCAGCGATTTATTCGGTGATGCCGATGGATGTCCTCCAGCACCTGATTGCCAAAGCAACAACGAAGGAGGTGTGGGATACGCTGAAACTCTTGTTCGAGGGACACACCCGCGTCAAGCAAGCCAATCTCCAAACTCTCCTAAGGAACTACGAGACTTTGGTCATGAGCGACAATGAGTCCGTGGATGCGTTCGCTTCACGGGTAGCTACTCTCGTCAATCGGATTCGGCTCTTGGAGAAAACCTTACGGAGACCTCGGTTGTCCGGCGGTTCTTGCGCGGCCCCTCCCCGGTACCTGCAAATTGTCACAGCGATCGAGCAGTGCGTCGATCTCGCGACTCTCTCCATCGACGATCTTGTCGGACGGTACAAGGCTCATGATGAGCGGATGCGGTACAGTCTTGGGGACGGGAGGAACGACGAGCTTGTGATGCTCACAAAGGCGCCGCCCTTGAAAAGCCAGGCGGGTCCAAGAGCAACAGCAAGAAGAAGGGAAAGCATCGTTCGGCGAGAAAGAACTTCGCTGACTCGGACGACGACTCAGATAATGAGGCTGCATCACCACCGAGGAGAAAGTTTGACATCAGGAAAGTGAGGTGTTATAACTGTGGCCTCCTCGGTTACTTCAAGGCTGACTGCGAGGAAGCACCAAAGCAGAAGGCACTCATTGCCCGGCAAGGAGATGATGGTGACATGATGTTGATGTGTAAACTGGTGAACGAGGAGGATCCAGACTCTCAAGCGTTGACTAAAGAAATTGTCGAGCTTGCGGAAGAAAAAGTTTGCCATCATGATCGTGGTTCGGAAACCCATGTCGAAGCTACATATGCGGGGAGTGATTCTGACACTTATGTCAGTGCTATGGACGTAAGTGCCAACTTTGCTGGAGCGGATGCGACGATAGCTGCGTGTGTGCGGCCATGGATAAGCAGTCTTTGTGTGGCGCCTCCGAGAGAGGCCAGTTGTGGTCGAAAGAGTAGTTCAGGAATTCTAAGAATAGGCAAAAAAGTGGGGCCAGAAGTTCACGACACAAGGCGTGATGATGTGGTCATGCTAGAAGCAGGTGATGACATGGCGCCAGAACTCCACTACACAAGGCGGACCGACGTGGTTCTGCCAGAAGACCAAGACGCGCAGCGAGGTATGTCGCTCGGAGCAAACGACGGTGGCATATACACAATGCATTGTGGAATTTTTCCGCGCGATGGCTCAGCGAGCGCGTCCGGCAACCAAGTCGGCGCTGCATGCAGCAGGCCAGCAGCAACCGAAGGCAGCAGCTGCACGTACACCGCCGGCGTTGGCATGCACAATCCAGTGGACAAGCCGGATGGTGGTGGCCACTACAAGCTGTCTGCAACAGCTCCACCAACGAGCTCACTACCACATGGAGTGCTAGTAATGGATGTCTGGAAACGTCAGAAAAAGGAGATTTGGCAACTCCGGAAGATATGTTGTTGCCCCCGACATCAGTGGAGGAAAGGACACGTCCACCTACAACTGATCATCTACTGCCGGTGTTACACCCATATCCGGAGACAACTCTTCATATGCTTGGCTCGGTAAAGGTGAAAAGGAATGGGCGACAATGTCTAGCAAGCATCGAGGAACCGGCGAAATTCGAGGACGCAAATATGATGGAGTATTGACGTCAGGCTATGAAAGAGGAGTTGAGGTTGATCCACGACAACAATGCATGGGAGCTTGTGAATCTTCCCAACAACGAAAAAGTCATGGGTCTTAAATGGGAATTTATGATCAAGAAAGATGTCGATGGGTCTGTGAAGCACAAAGCGAGTCTAGTAGCCAAAGAGTACGTGCAAGAGGAAGGTGTGGACTTCGAAGAATTGTTCGTTCCCATTGCAAAGATGGAGTCGGTGAGATTACTCATCGCTCCCGCGGCTCAAGAATCATGGAAGGTACATCACATGAATGTAAACTCCGCATTTTTGAATGGCGAGTTAGAAGGAGACGTTTATGCGAACCAACCACCGGGATTCATCAAAGAGCACTAGTAGAAAAAGGACCATTTGTCCCGGTTCTAGAGGGCCTTTAGTCTAAAGCCTTCCTCTTTAGTCCCGGTTCTTACACGAACCGGAACTAAAGGGCGTCCATGTGGCCGCTGTCTGGAGCTACACCTTTAGTCCCGGTTGGTAACACCAACCGGGACTAAAGGTATTTTTACGATTTTTTTTAATTTTTTAAGCTTTTGTTCAATTTTCAATTTTCTGGATTATTTTCCAATTTAATCTCTAACCACACGTCATCACTGCTCAATTTAACCTCTAATTTCTAATCACCCCTCATCATTTCAAATCATCTAACTTCCCGGCCGGTCACCCATCCTCTCACTACTCCAGTCTGAGCATGCTTAACTTCCGGGTTCTATTCCCCCTCGTTTCCAAGTCTGCACTTGTTGTTTTCCTGACAATAGTAAGATGTCAATCCTATTAACTCTCAGGAGTTTAGCTTGAGCATGAAGTCACACGTTTCACTGTTTGAGTTTGAAACTATTATTCTAAAAAACAATAATTATTTAGTAACACTAATATTTCTTAAATAAGTAGTTTGACCAGATTTGACCAAAATTCAAAAAATTCAAATAATTATTTAGTAACACTAATATTCTTGAATAATTATGTAGTAACACTAATAGTTCTTGAATAAGTAGTTTGACCATAGTTTGACCACAGTTTGACCAAAATTCAAAAAAGGGTAATACTTATTTAGTAACACTAATATTCTTGAATAATTATTTAGTAACACTAATACTTCTTAAATAAGTAGTTTGATCAAAGTTTGACCTGATTTAACCAAAATTTTAAAAAAGAGGATTCTAAAATTTTTGCAAACAGGCCGTAGGCTGTCAAAATCGGAATCGGATTTTCGTGCTGAACATTTTGATATATTATACATTTTTTTCCGACCTCGTATGCAAAAGTTATAGCCATTTTACATTTTCCCTACACTTTTTGCAAAACATGTCCAAATTTAAGTTTTTAAATTTTCCTAACTAGTAGATGTAGTAATATAACTACGTCTCGAAGGATTTTATTTTTTGAAGTTTTTATCATTTTTTTGCTTTTTACAAAACTGAAAAGGCAATTCACCAGGGAGGAGGGGGGGGGGGGTTGAGTTTGAAGATGGGACCTTTAGTCCCGGTTTGAGACACGAACCAAGACTAAAGGGCATTGCACCCTTTAGTCCCGGTTCGTGTCTCAAACCAGGACTAAAGGTCTAATCTTTAGTCCCGGTTTGAGATACGAACCGGGACTAAAGGGCGTCACACCCTTTAATCCCAGTTCGTGTCTCAAACCGGGACTAAAGGGCTCATTTGAACCGGGACTAATGCCTTTAGCCGCACGAACTGGGACCAATGCTCATATAGTCCCGGTTCGTGACTGAACCGGGACTAATGGGCTTATCTGGCCCGAACGAAAGCCCTGTTTTCTACTAGTGGAGGGAGAAGAACACAAGGTACTGAAGCTACACAAAGTCTTGTACGGGCTACGCCAAGGCTCTCGGGTATGGAATATCAAACTTGATCGGATGATGATTTCTTTTGGTTTGAGAAAGCCTCACTAGAGCATGCAATGTACAAGAGAGGTGAAGGAAGAGATCGTCTACTAGTTGGCATCTACGCCGACGACCTATTAATTACCGGGGTAGATGAAGAGTTGATTGCAAAGTTCAAGCTACAGATGAAAGAGCTTTTCAAGATGGATGATCTCGGTCTTTTGAGCTACTATCCCGGGATAGAGGTACATCAAAAGTCGGAGGGGGTCACACTATGCCAGGAGGCATACGTAAGGAAGGTACTTGAATGGCGTGGCATGAAATATTGCAATCCAATTGACGCTCCAATTAAACCTCGTCTTGAGATAAGCAAGAAGAGCAAAGCACCCGCAGTTGATGCAATAGAGTATATTGCGGCTGCAGCTGCGATGTGTCAAGGTGTGTGGCTAGGGAGGCTACACGGTGATCTCATGTATCAAGGTCCGGAACAAGTGGTGCTCAATGTTGATGGAAAGTCTACAACTTTTCTACACGAAGAACCAATGCGGCGTGATAAGAGCAAGCATATTGATACGATGTATCACTACATAAAGGACCACGTGGAAGAAGGTAAGATGAAGGTCAACTACATTTACACTGATGATCAGTTGGCGGATATGCTAACCAAAACTTTAGACCAAGAGAAGTTCTTGGAGATGTAAAGAAGGATCGGCGTTGGAGTTATAACGTATCAACGTCGTGTTTAGGGGGTGATTGTTGGAATAAACCCAACGTCATGTCCGTGTCCATGTCTGCTACGTATACTTTGTGTGTATTGTGTCCGCGTAGAATTGATGTTGGACATCGAATAGGATTAGTACTAGTATAGAGCTAGCTATGATTAGTATATATACAAGTACCTACCTCTTGAAATCCTTGTACCGTGGAATCAATAGAAAAGATAACAGGCTCCACACGAGCCTGTGGCTATCAATCCGGCGATTTCCGTGCGTGCATTACGTGTGATTCCGGCCGGATCAATCAGATCCTTAGCTGTTGTGTACGAGCGTGTACAACAAATCGGAAGCTAGCTCTACGGTGCGTTGCTTCTCGGCATAAAGGAACTTCGTCGAGTTTGGTATCCAGCGTTGGTTGTTTCATCATCGTTCGTCGTCAGTCGTCACCGTCGCCAGAAAGTACTCGGCGTCGGGTCTGGGCCAACAGCGACTACTCCGTTTCAAGATATTCGTTCCAGTCTCAATGTTGTCGAGCCTACCGTTGACATTGCGGGAGAATGTTCGAATACAACTTGTAATAGCAGCATCTTTTGGGATTAATCCTAATCCAACAACAGTGTCTGTTTATGTACTATTACAACACCTTCAGCTGACTGACGTTCCCCAATTTTCGGACCGTGAGCAACATCTAAATCAACTGAACTTTTTACGGGTTTAGGTTCAACGTGCTTCACCGACACTCACACGGGCATGCGGTCCACCTTATAATTTTTTCTACCTGCAATGTGTATCGGTGATCGACTTCCTCGAATCATAATGACGCCGTCTGACCTAGCTTCTTCTTTAAACCGAGCCCTTTTCTCATGAAATTCTGGTTTGAACATATACTTTGGCGGAATCCATCCCGGTTGAAAATAACATGTTGGCTATGTAGGATATGCCCATATATCAAAACCCCACAGAGGAAATTTGGGATACATAGGAGGTGCACAATCCCAATATGTCGGCTCCATTGCAAAATACGGCCGCTGGCCATATGAATTTCTTTGTCATTTCTCATGACCACCAGATCTAGGATGCTTATTACCTCTGAGCTGGTTAAACACATTGTTGGCCTTGCATGAGATGTATTTTTTCAACAACATGTTAACTGTCGGATTTGATGTTTTAGTTTGTTTCCTCCATCCATTGACTTTCCACACTGCTATTTTCTGGATTTTTTTGTTTGATCATCCTTGGAGGAGCACTATCATCAACAACATTTATTTCTCTTGCGGACTCGGTCTGATCCGACCGGATAAGCATTTTCTTATTCTCAAACTCGACCATATTGATAGGAAAAGGGTCGCTATTGAGCTTCATCTTAGAACCTTCTGTAAGTGTCAATCGTCCTTCATTAATGGCCGATTGCACCTCAATGTTGAACGCATTGGAAGGGATCGAAGCTACCTTCTTGATGACTCCGTTCCTCATCTTTTGGTATCCAGTCAATTTCAACTTTAGCATCTAAACTTTCTCTTCTTCAAGCTCCCGTTCAAGTTCGCGCCGATCATCTTCCGATGGATCATTGAGTGTGACGGTGATGACATTCTCCCGATGTCGCTCGTATTCTTGGTTTCGGTGTTCAACATGTGCCTTTTTTCTAAAACACCGGATGCTCTGGTCTCTAGAACCGGATATTTTGATTTTATTATTGCTGCCCTCTATTGTGTATGTGGAGGTAGCACGCCAGCTGAATTCTCATTAATCTGGCTAGAGTTAAAAGTAACATATGGAGCCGAATCATGATAATTAGGATTTACATATGGTGCTGAATTCGTAGGTACGACGTCCACTCTAGTGGCCTGAGGTGCAACATATGGTAATTGAGAATAATTGGCTGGATAATTAATATTAACATGATTAATTATCTCATTCACCGGCATGTTTTGTGGTGGAACCACATATTGTGAATTTGCTGCTGATGAATAAAAACATGAAACACTGTGTTGCATATTACAAAAACTACTAGCATGTGATGTTTCATAATAATCGGCTGAATTCACCATGTTAGTTCGCCCTTGATAATCGTTCATCGGCATGTGAGCTTGTTCTTCTGCCGATGCCTGGGAATACACGGGTGCATGTTGTATGTTGCTAGTGGCATTAAAATTCAAAGTATGCATATTATTTGTCGCCATTGGCATATAATTTTCTGATTCATAATTTGCGTATCCAAAACCATCATCTGAACTGGCTGACGTAATATGCACACTATCGCTAGGCCTAGCAACATCAACATAAGAATTCATGACACTTGCAAAATAATCATAAGAAACAAGCGATTCATTTGCAAGATGTACCTTGGGTGTGCTGTTGTAATATTGTGGTGCAACACCGTGGTAGCGCATCCTCCTAATTGCTTTCTTTATTCACGCGGATAACAGCGACAACTATATGTAGGAAGCAAGAACACGGGTCACAATAGATGCAATCGGACGGCTGGCCTGATGCAATGGTGATGACGACAACATAATAATAGATTCAATTCAAACTGGCTAGGGCAGAAATATTCGGCTGTATCTATAGCCGAAATAATCGTCCCCAGCAGAGGTGCCAACTATGTTACTATGCAAAATTGCAGCGCGACACCACAATAACCGTCGTGCTTTCGTGATGACGAATGATTGCTTTACAAGCAAATCAATAAAGATTTCCCCGCTTTCGTAGAGAAGAGACGACCGTTTTCCAACGCAGAACGACAAAAATCAGGCAAACACCCTAGGGCTGCTAGGGCTCGATTGGTGTTTTTTCTTTTAATCGACCAGGACCCTTATATAAAGAGCACGCAGGACTACGACCAAAATATCAAATCCAAATTGAATAGGATTAATCCTTTGATTTGGTTACAAGTACAAAGCTGTACTTAATAGTTCCAAGTCCAAACTATCTTCACATACAGACACGTTTTGGTCCACAAGGAAAATAATAAACTAATCCCGCAACATTGCTAATCATACCAAATAATGTTCACATGCCTCGTGCATAACCACTTATGCAGATGAAGTTTTCCTTGTTGCACTTTTCCTTCCGAGAAGCTTGGCATCTAAGGCAGGCAAGGACTTGTCCTAGGCAGTGACATATTAGCTCAATGTATCGTAGAATCTTTTCAGACTTGTCCTCGATAGCCACTAGTCCAGCAAATTCTCCATATGTTTGCCCTGATTAAATAGCTTGTTACGTGGCTTCAAGTCTTTGCAGCCCAAAACTTCAGATTGGCATCTGATTCTTGCTAGATCTTGTCCTTAGATAGCAGCGTGGTAGCTCGAAATATCCTAATTCTGGCTAGGATATGTCCCACGTAGAATCTTTTCTATGCAAACCTCCCTGTTACATTTCTTAAACAAAATACCATTGATTAGCTTGATCAACTAATTAATTTGGCTAATTATACAAACCAGCTATCCAAATTACGCCATCAACAGCTAGGTCACCAAGTTTTAGCGTGGCAAGCGGCAAACAACACGACAAGGTGCAGCGTCGGCCGACTCACCGAGCAGAAGCATCATCGGCCATCAAGTCCCTTCTTTTGGTACAAAGCGTCCCTCTTTGATTTTGTATTTTTCTTTTTCTTTTGAATAATGATATTAGCTCATATACAAAAATGCATTTAGTTTTCTTATCGATCCATATTGGTTTTTGGAAGATACTATAATAATTATACTAACTTTATTATGCTCATCTTTTGTGTACATGTGCATCACTTTGTTTATTTTTCTTTTCATATTTACTTTGTGTCGCCCCCGCTCGGGCGACTCAGGCGGGTACCCATCCCTAGCCGCCCCTGCTCCCGAATCCACCTTCCCTCACCCCGCCGCCGCGTGAGGACGCCGTCGGGATGCGCCAGGGCCCAACGGCGGTGGCGGGGATCCTCCTCTCTCTCGCGTCTCACGGGTGGTGCGGAGGCGCAGCAGAACTGGCAGCGGTGGCGATGTCGCGGTGGTGACTAGCCCTGTCGCGGGCGACGGCGACTGCGGCGCGCCGGGCAGCCCGGTCACGGACGGCGGCTTGCCTGGCTCAGGCGGCTGTGAATTTTGCTGCGGCAGCGCATCATCTGGCTTTGGATCGGCGGCGGCATGGAGAGCCTGGTGAGCGGCTTGGCGGCACCTCTGGTCATATCTGATCTGGCGGATGCAACCGGCGTTGGTGGCCATCTCCTCCATCGGAGGTGGTCGGCCTGAGCCTGGATGGTCAGATCTGGGGATCCGTCATCTAGTTCCGGCTGCGAGTCGGGAAGACATAGTTGCCGGTGAAAACCGAGCCGATGACAGGCGATGGCGGTGTTTTGTGCCGTTACCTTGATGAAGCCATCGTTGTGCAATGACTGTCAACCCACTCGTGTCGTTCCGGGTGTTGACACCCGATTTTGGCACGATACAAAACGCAATGAATATGGCCTCAAATGAAAAAGTTCTCAACGTGAGAAAGTTTCGTATCATCAAAAGGATAAACTTTGATATTTGGGTCATAGTCTTCCGATCTCATCTCTAAGGCTGAAGTTGTGTTTGAAGTACTGAGATTTTATATCCAGAACACTTTTCGGCTGATTACACCCCAAGACTGCCCCATATTGAAAAATGATCTACATGATTTGTCCTCGTCTCGTTGAAACGATCGATTTTGATATAAAAATCGTCCAAATCCGAGTCCGTATGCAAAAGTTAGAACAATCGGAGTGCAACCCTGTCATGAGGCGAGATGTGGCGCGCCCTACCAGACGCATGTATGATGGGTAGCGCGAGGGAACAAGTGTTTTGCGCGACCGATTTGGCCCACAAGATGACCTCTGATCAAAAAACGTTCAACATGAAAGTTGTTCGTCTTGTCGAAACGGTCAAGATTGCTTTTCGGCGCATTTTCATCCAAGGTCAGTTACTACCACAAAAAAACCCCACAAGATGCAGCCAGTTTTAACCGTTTTGGAAAGATTGCCGGGTGAAAAGCTTGCCGGGCAAAGACCTTGCCGGGGGAAAAGCTTGCCGGGCGAAGACCTTGCCGGGGGAAAAAGCTTGCCGGGCGAAGACCTTGCCGGGGCTGAAAAGCTTGCCGGGAAAAAGCTTGCTAGGGTGGAAACTGTCAAGGCCAATCCGACCAGAAGCTGAAGATGGGCTCAAATGATTATCTAGATGGACTCAGATGAATAAGTGTTCAACATGAGAGTTATTCGTAATATCGAAACAGTCAACTTTGCTTTTGGAGTCGTCATCATCCGACATAGTATACGACCCGCAAAGACGCTACAAGAGTCGGACGGCCCAGTCAGCTATATGACCGAGTCCGACTCGAAACTAAAGATGACCCCGTGGAGTATTAAAGATGGCCTTATTTGGAAAAGTGATCAACATACGGATTGTTGGCCTCATCGAAGCATACAAAATTGATATTTGAACCGTCTCCATCGGAAGTCATATGCAGATTCCACGGCCCGCGCAAGGATCAAGACAGAAGATTGGATCAGATTCGGGCTGAATCTAAGTGGGACCAGAACTAGGACTCTAGGTCGTGAATTGATGTAATTTTCTTGTAAGGAAAGCCTAGATGAATCCTTTGCTTCTACGGGAAGTCCAGCCACCTCTTATATATGTTGGGGGTGACGGCCGGTTGAACAACACACAATCGAACAAACACATCTACTACTTTTTCGTGTTCATCTACTTTTTATCTCTCCTTTGTATCTTTCTTCTCGTTCTTTGCTAGTTCTTCATGCTGGAGGGCTGCGGATCCACGAGGCTCTAGGGGCGAGCAAATCGACCTGGAGCAGCCCATAGCCGCTGCGAGCCCTGACGGGGTCCCTCCCGGGCAAACGATGCTTCGGGTCTACAAAAGCATCTGTCGGCTGTCCTGCGTATCGCGCTGCCGGTCAGATCTCCTTCGATGCGAGCTGCGGTGCATCACCCCCGGCGTCGAGGGTACGCAGTGACGTGTTCGTGTGCGAACACACTTTTTGGCGACTCCGCTGGGGACGAAGCTTTGAACAGTCTCCAGCCTGTTCTTGCTACGAGGAGAGCGTCATCAAGTGGCTGCAATCTACAAAGGTAACATGTATCATCAATCTCCTTGCGTAGATGCAAATAGCCATTATGTTGATGTTGCTAGATCTTTCAACGGACATGTGATGTCGGCCAGCCCTAATGAGCAAAGGCCGACTAGTTATTCCGTTGAAGAAACTTGGAATTTAGAGAATCATGATATGCAACTTATGAATCTGAACTTTCGTGCATCGGCAACATCTTTCAATATGCCGGTGAACAACACGATTTGTTCGAGTGATCAATATAGGACACCTCATGTACATGAGGGCATCTCAAAGTTTTATCCATCAGCAGCCGACTCACAATATGCGGGTTCATCCCCAAACATGCTGATGAATGGGGGAATCGGCCATGCTTCTGTTAGCTATTTGGCCAGTTATCCTCAAACATCATATACTACACCTCGTCAGATTAATTGTTCAGTGGCGTATGAAACTAAAAATATTCATGACTCGGCTCACCTTCACGGTCATGGCCGAGTGAATGGAGATTCTATATGAGCATATGTGCCTAATATTGCAGGAGATGAGGTGGCTCTGGCTGCATTAAAAAAATTAGCCCAAAATAAGAAGATTAGTGCTATTTGCCTTGAGCAACACGACAAGGGATTGGTTCCTGATTATGAGGCAATAAGTACTAGGATTTTGAAAGAAGACGAAGTGTTGCCGATTGATCAAATTGTCGAGAGAAAATATTCAACAACGATGCACATGCCTTCACCTATCATTGCAGCATGTTATACACCCCCTATACAAGCGCAAAATTTCGACAACATCAATTCATTGCCGAAAGATCCTAAAAGTATTGGGGGGCAAGCCGATCCAAGCAGGGTTGAGTTTAAAGAAAACTATCTGGCCCAAGTGGACAAGATCAAGCCAAAGCTCACAGGAAATAGAGTCAACGGATTTAATACACCTACCCTTGAGGAATTACCAGCAGAATATCGACAGGCCTACGAAGCACTCAAGAAGAAGCGTGGAGAGGGATATTTGCAAGAATACGTCAAGTGCCTTCCTCAATGTAGCAACCATGTTGGCCCTTCTACACTATTGAGGCAAGATAAAAAAGAAGCTTTGCAAGCAAACCAGCAAAAAAGGATTCACTCGGCTAATGTAGTGGATTCGGTTGAAACCGGATTGAGCAACGAGATGTTTAAGGCCGAGTGCGTTGCATCCTTCCAGACGAGTGCATCATCGGCTAAAGCCGAGTGCATCAAGCCAACTATTTCCGCGTGTACCAAAATAGAAGATGCAAGCTTGGCTGAGCAAAGGAACGACAAACGCAACAAATTGGTTGTGCTCGATTTTTCTGGATGTAAGGGAGCTTACATGCTACCCTATGAGTTTCGTGCTAAAGATATTGATGAGCATCAAGAACAAAGTAATATGGCTGAACACAGTTCAGTTAACGATGAACACCAAGATCAAGAAAATGAGGCCGAGCAAAGTTCAACGGACAAAGAGCGTCCGAGTGAAATCCACTCGGGTAATCCGACTGAAATATACTCGTGCAATTCGAGTGAAATATACTCGGGCAATCCGAGTGATGAGGCACCAGATCTAGAAAAAGAGGAAGAGGCGTTGGAGAATTATTCAGAAGTGGAGCAATGTATTGTTCCAGTGGTGCAACCATCTTCTCCTTCCAAGGTCTTCACAAAGGTACACCTAACAGATAGTTTACTCAATTTTCGATGCGGTCAAAATCATATTGTTGATGCACCTGTTAGTAAGATTCTAATTAATTTTGAAAGACCAATTGAAATGAGTAATCTATTTGTTAGGAATGATCTTGTCACTAATCATGATAGTCAACACATGGTATCATTCATAGAGGCTAATAGTGACAACTTATCAAAACCAAAGTTGTTCTTGTCATGCCAACTGAACTTTGTATTCATATGGACAACTTTGTTTGTTTCATGCCTGGTTAAAATTTGGTCTCGGATGAGACGTATATTCTGTAATTATTTTGGTTGCAGAAACATAAAGACAGGTCCAAAGTCCTTCGAAGCCGATTCAAAAGCATCAGGAAAAGAGGATGAAAACCAATGCATAGCCGAGTCGGATGACGCTAAGCCAGCACTGCTTGGTTGTTTTGTTTCAGAGCTAGTATCACAATATCAGTTAATGGACGAGAAGTGTACCTTCAGTCCGGGCATAGTTGATCACATCATTGGTGCATCGTCGACTAATCCTATTATAATTGATCATGATGTCGAGCCATCAGGACAAGAACAAATGCAATGTTTGTTTGAAGAGAATATCAAAGACAACAACATGATTCATCAAGCCGCACGATTGAGACGATTGAAGTTTGTTGAGGCACGATCATATGACCAGTCAGATCAGATTGGTTTTGATGGCGATCAAATGTTAACTCGGCTATCTCAAGCTGATTCACCTAAAGGTCAACAGGTACACACCAATGATGATGGGGTCAAGTCTTCGAGCAAGGATATGATTAAAAAGTGCATCAACAACAATCTTGAAGATGGGAATTCCATCAAAGCTACAATGGTGACATCTAGCACTGGGGGGCAACAAGAAAATTCAAAGACCGATGCATGCACAGTTAAAGAAAGCAAAGGCAATGGTAAGCACAAAGGTAAAAAACCGAAAGTCACTTTCGCGCAGTTATTAGAAAAATATCAGAAGATAAGTGAGGCAAAGAGTGTTTATCGGCCGAGTGAAACAAAAGCATCGAAGTCACCCCTAAGGCATAAATTTGAGGATCGGGATTGGCGAAGGAAGAAGTTGAGCGAACAGACTCCATATCCTCCTTTTGGGCCACCAATGCCGATGTCATGGATACCTCCCCATGTTGTCTATTATTCAGATCAATCATGGAACAAGTATAAATCAAGGGCACACCGTCCATCATATTCTAAACCACATCACCAAAATTATGCAGCTCCGAGAGGATCATCATTTGTTCAACAACCATATGTGAAATACCGACTCAACCAAAAAGAATCGGTCTGGGGGCCAGCAAACAAGATGGACGTGGTCAAGCAAGTGTACCGAGTAAAAAAGGATGGCCGCAAGTGTGATGTTTCAGATTCGACTCCGGACAACAAAAAGCCAGCCGGGTCTGTGTTGGCTACTAAGGGAAAGGAAGTGAAGCGGGTAACTTTCAAGGACCCAATCATCGAGTCTGGACAGGCCAAGCCAGAAGTGCCAATGGTCAGGAAAGAGTTGCTAGTGCACAAAACAAAATCACAGCCGGGATGCTCACTCGGCTTCTCACATTGGCAAGAAAGAAAGCTGAAGCGGCTCAGGGCCAAAGAGTTGGAGAAGAGGAATATGGCATGGGTCCCCAAGGGAAGCCGTCAAGGCGAGAATGATGTGCCAGCTCCTGTTGTGAAGCCAGCAAGAGTAAGGGAGGACAAGCGTGAAGCCGGTAGGCGAAAACAACGATTTTCATGTCACTATGCGAGACTCCAAACGGCGCATCATCCATGTTCTGCAACCGTCACATCAGAGTTTGTTCCCAACAATATATCCCCAGCTGAAATATCTGATTTATTTCGGCTATTCACACTTTGGTGGACGGATTTCAAGCTCCTTTGAGATGAGAATGCATGGCCTATATTTTCATATCGCCGTGAGAGTTCATTGTATTGGCAAAATAGGGCATCTGGTTAATGGTGTTCATCATGTTTATCTTGTACTCCTATAGCCGATGCTCGGTGTTTGCCAATACCAGAGGCCGACTTAATTATTTATTCGGCCACTGATCAAGAGTTCAGTGCATAAAAGCTCTGACTCGTGATGATAGTTATCTTCAGAATCCATGTTAGGAGACAAATGATGTTCGACGGGGGCTTGATGGTGTACTTTGGTCAACAATGAGTTGAGTCACCGAACAATTGTCGGTATTCCTTTGAGGTGCATGGTTATAATTGCTCGGCAAGGCGGCTTGGCAATGTATCGTCGAGCGGTTCTAATATTTCCAAGGGGTACCTGGACAAACTAAGGTTAGAATTGACATGAGAAATTTGTGTGGAGGCCTTTGTGACATCCAATGGTTGTTCTCAGACAACTATCATCCGAAGAAGTTCTACTCAAGCAGCAACAAGCCCGAGCATATGGCCGATAACAATTATCGTCCTCAAGATACACAGCCAATGCAGTGTTGACATCGTGCTTAAACAATACCCGAGGCAAAGTATTTTCTGGCACGCAAGCTCTGCCAGAAAACAGGGGGGCATGTGTTGACACCCGATTTTGGCACGATACAAAACGCAATGAATATGGCCTCAAATGGAAAAGTTCTCAACGTGAGAAAGTTTCGTATCATCAAAAGGATAAACTTTGATATTTGGGTCATAGCCATCCGATCTCATTTCTAAGGCCGAAGTTGTGTTTGAAGTACTGAGATTTTATATCCAGAACACTTTTCGGCTGATTACACCCCAAGACTGCCCCATATTGAAAAATGATCTACACGATTTGTCTTCGTCTCATTGAAACGATCGATTTCGATATAAAAATCGTCCAAATACGAGTTTGTATGCAAAAGTTAGAACAATCGGAGTGCAGCCCTGTCATGAGGCGAGATGTGGCGCACCCTACCAGACGCATGTCTGATGGGTAGCGCGAGGGAACAGGTGTTTTGCGCGACCGATTTGGCCCACAAGATGACCTCTGATCAAAAAACGTTCAACATGAAAGTTGTTCGTCTTGTCAAAACGGTCAAGATTGCTTTTGGGCATTTTCATCCGAGGTCATTTACTACCACAAAAAAACCCACAAGATGCAGCCAGTTTTAACCGTTTTGGAAAGATTGCCGGGCAAAAAGCTTGTCGGGTGAAAAGCTTGCCGAGCAAAGACCTTGCCGGGGGAAAAGCTTGCCGGGCGAAGACCTTTCCGGGGAGGAAAGCTTGCCGGGGGAAAAAGCTTGCCGGGCGAAGACCTTGCCGGGGCTGAAAAGCTTGCCGGGAAAAAGCTTGCTAGGGTGGAAACTGTCAAGGCCAATCCGACCAGAAGCTGAAGATGGGCTCAAATGATTATCTATATGGACTCAGATGAATAAGTGTTCAACATGAGAGTTATTCTTAACATCGAAACAGTCAACTTTGCTTTTGGAGTCGTCATCATCCGACGTAGTATACGACCCACAGAGACGCTACAAGAGTCGGACGGTCCAGTCAGCTATATGATCGAGTCCGACTCGAAATTAAAGATGACCCCGTGGAGTATTCAAGATGGCCTTATTTGGAAAAGTGATCAACATACGGATTGTTGGCCTCATCGAAGCGTACAAAATTGATATTTGAACCGTCTCCATCGGAAGTCATATGCAGATTCCACGGCCCGCGCAAGGAGCAAGACAGAAGATTGGATCAGATTCGGGCTGAATCTAAGTGGGACCAGAACTAGGACTCTAGGTCGTGAATTGATGTAATTTTCTTATAAGGAAAGCCTAGATGAATCATTTGCTTGTACGGGAAGTCCATCCGCCTCTTATATATGTTGGGGGTGACGGCCGATTGAACAACACACAATCGAACAAACACATCTACTACTTTTTCGTGTTCATCTACTTTTTATCTCTCCTTTGTATCTTTCTTCTCGTTCTTCGCTAGTTCTTCATGCTGGAGGGCTGCGGATCCACGAGGCTCTAGGGGCGAGCGAATCGACCTGGAGCAGCCCATAGCCGCCGTGAGCCCTGAAGGGGTCCCTCCCGGGCAAACGGGGCTTCGAGTCTACAAAAGCATCTGCCGGCTGTCCCGCGTATCGCGCTGCCGGTCAGATCTCCTTCGACACGAGCTGCGGTGCATCACCCCCGGCGTCGAGGGTACACGGTGACGTGTTCGTGTGCGAACACCGGGGAAAACCCTAGGATCTGGTCTTCCAGATCGACGATGGCGATACTGCGGTGTCGTTTCTCTTTTGGGAGCATCGTTTGTGGAGCAGCACTGGAAGACAGAGGCAGGAGGTGGTGCAGCTTCGTCTTGCACAGAGCTTCGGCGGAGGTGTCAAGTCATGCCTGGCCGGCAGGTGCTACGCTGTGTCATGCCTGATCGGCAGGTGCTACGCACGACAGATCTTCCAGAATCTTCGCGTCTGGATGGAGGAGCACGGGGCGGTGGCGCTGTTGGGCACCTTGGTGGCGTCGACGGATGGAGGGACTGGCAAGGATAATGCAGATCTCTCTTCTGAAGATGGGTCAGCGGTCCGCAGATGTTGGCGGCGTCTAAAACATATGGATGTGGTGTACGCTTTAGGTCTGCTGCACCGGTTGTTTGTTCCGATATGTTATGTGGATGGATCGGCGACGACACCGATTTAGATATGGGGAGTGAGAGCACTTGTGACGCCCTTGATTCAATCATACACTAATCATACACGCAAACGTGTGCGATCAAGATCAGTGACTCACGGGAAGATATCACAACACAACTCTAAAGATAAAATAAGTCATACAAGCATCATATTACAAGCCAGGGGCCTCGAGGGCTTGAATACAAGAGCTCGATCATAGACGAGTTAGCGGAAGCAACAATATCTGAGTACAGACATAAGTTAAACAAATTTTCCTTAAGAAGGCTAGCACAAATTGGGATACAGATCGAAAGAGGCGCATGCCTCCTACCTAGGATCCTCCTAAACTACTCTTGTTCGTCGTCAGCGGCCTACACGTAGTAGTAGGCACCTCCCGAGTAGTAGCAGTCGTCATCGACAATGGTGTCTGGCTCCTGGACTCCAACGTCTGGTCGAAACAACCGGGTATAGAAAGAAGAAAAGGGGGAGCAAAGCAACCGTGAGTACTCATCCAAAGTACTTGCAAGCAAGGAGCTATACTACATATGCATTGGTATCAATGAAAGGGGTAGTATATGTGGACTAAACTGTAGAATGCCAGAATAAGAGGGGGATAGCTAGTCCTATCAAAGACTACGCTTCTGGAAGCCTCCATCTTGAAGCAGGAGAAGAGAGTAGATGGTAAGTTAACCAAGTAACATCACATAGCATAACCCTACCTAGTGATCCTCTCCTCGTCGCCCTATGAGAGAGCGATCACCGGTTGTATCTGGCACTTGGAACGGTGTGTTTTATTAAGTATCCGGTTCTAGTTGTTATAAGGTCAAGTTACAACTCTGGGACGTCCTTTTACCGAGGGACACGGCTATTCGAATAGATCAACCTCCCTGCAGGGGTGCACCACATTTCCCAACACGCTCGATCCCCTTTGTCCGGACACACTTTTCTGGGTCATGCCCGGCCTCGGAAGACCAACACGTCGCATCCCTACCTAGGCACAACAGAGAGGTCAGCACGTTGGTCTAAATCCTATGGCGCAGGGGTCTGGGCCCATCGCCCATTGCACACCTGCACGTTGCGTATGCGGCCGGTGAGCAGACCTAGCAACCTCCATTACAAAGAAAGTTGCGTTACGCGGTCCAACCCGGCGCACGCCGCTCAGTCGCTGACGTCACAAAGGCTTCGGCTGATACCACGAACCCATAACTATTCCCGCGTAGTTGGTTAGTGCGTATAGGCCAGTGGACAGACTCAGATCAAATACCAAGATCTCGTTAAGCGTGTTATTTTGAAGTAACCGCGAACGCCGATCAGGGCCATGCCCACCTCTCTCCTGGGTGGGCTCAACCTGCCCTGTCGCTCTGCCACAAAGATCCACCCAGAGGGCCGTCGGAACAAAGGTCCTTTCAGCCCCCAATCCGTGAATCACTCGCGGGTACTCCATGAGCCGACCCGTCTTTAGTCATCACATGTATCACTAGATCATTGATGGCGTGCGTTGCTGCGCCCGTCCATTTTTACAATATAATGATAGGAATTATGTAAATATGTGAGGACGGACAACATGAAAGTAATATTTACATGAACATACATGGTTGAGTGTAGTTTGTGTTGGTCCAGAAATAAACAATAGAGAAACCATATTGGAGCTCGACATTATCATTTCCCAATATTTGAGGCAAAAGCAATGCACCACTAAAAGTACATGTGCCTACAACATGAAGGCACTTGAAGAAATAGTAGTAGAAACATCGTGACATGTTATGTCTCAAACCCACTTTATCATCCACAAATATTTTTGATAGAGCTAAAAATTCACCAGATCATATTCTTCCCTAAGAAAGCCTAGTAGTAAGAATTTAAGCCTAGCTAATATTTGAAAATAAAGGTAGGACACAGTCAAATATAATAGTTTCAATCATTCTGAATCACATGGGAAAAACAAAGATACAATGGTACTTGTTTCAATCATCCCGAATCGCATGGAAATTGAATAATTGAGTTTCATTTCATTGTCTATGAATAGTTTGAGAAAACTTTCAGGGAGAGAACACAATATTCCAGGTATGCTTCTTCTCCAAAGTTTTGTAGCAGATACCTCAGTTGAAATATCTTTCTCTACAAAAGATTTATTTCCATAAGGTGAAGCCATGCCCTAAAATTATTATACCGACTATCTAGAAATGACATAAACAAAGACCATAGAAAAGGGGAGAAAGGCAAAGTAAAAGAATTGGCAGTCAACCTTTTTATACCTTTTTTGTTTGTGTTGCAGATTATCAACACACATGTGGTGAAAACACGTTCAGATTTTCCACAGTATGCAGTGTAAGATTATATACTGATGAGATGACACCATGTCTGAGTCTAAATCTGAATGGGACTATTTAACTATGTTATATGCGACTTCTCTTCATTCGACTGAGGCACGTCAACTGCATCGACAAAGCTCTGAACTGGAGATAATATGACAGACCACAAATCAACTACTCCATAATGTTAATTGTCTGGGAAATTAAAATTAATATATTGAATCAAGTAGTGAAGGTATCCGCGAATCAATTGGAGATATTATGGACATAATTTTAATTTCCATGGAAGAAATCACAAACACAATTAAAATTAGCTATGTCATCATTGTTTGGAGAATCAAGAGATCTGAGTATGAACGCACAAAACAGATACTCATGCAGTTCTTAAGAGTATGCAAGTCTGAACAGGAATATGAAATACTGACAGTGTGATTAGAATGATAGGCTAATTGGACACAAAAAGAAAAAAATGACAGTAGAATTATTGTATTACTTGCCATCGATCAGTGGCACAGAAGTACCTACTAAAGTGGGATGCATGTCCATGCTTACAGAAGTACCTACTAAAGTGGGATGCATGTCCATGCCTTCAGCCTAAGAAGATCATGTTTTTATTGTTTTGAAGTGCTAGTTGTCAAAATAAATACTACAAACTACCCAAGCCAGAAAATCACATCCCAAACTTGTCAAATCAATTGTTAGATCAGAAATCCTGAAATTCTTGAACAATATAAGGATCAATGGAGTCTATTGATGAACCATGTGGCCTTAATTGGACAGGTCTTGTGTTCCCTATATCAGATCCAAATGCTGAATATAGGGCATATTCTCATATTAGTACTGATATAAATATATATGGCCTGATGGGCATCCCTGGCATCCCTAGCCAATATGTTTGGTGACTTGATGCGGATGATGTGAGACCCAAATAATGTCTTTCAGATGACTTTTTACCAGCACATGCAGCATCAGGGGCACTGTTGCCGACAACCATGCTTCAGGAAACATCAGAGTAGTAAAAATTATGGATATATAGCCTGCAAGAATCCTCCAAACCAACATATCAGAACCAGTCCATGGCATTTGTAGTCCTCGTCGGCTGGATCGGCTCCCCTCATGCGCCTCGGCTAATGCGCGTCGTGCTGGATTCCCTACGTGCACTTGCCCTCTGGATCACTTCGCGCACCTCAACTCCCCTTGCTCGTCTCGGAGGTGCTTTCCTACCCTGGTGGCCGACGGCTCCCTCGCTATCACCGGTGAGTGCGTGAGGCACTGCAATTCGGCCCTGCCCCCTTAGGTAGTTCTACCTGGAACGCTGGCGTGGGATTCATCGCGGCAACCTCGCGGAGGCGTCATCCTCGGTGCCGCGGATGTGCCTACAGCAGATTAAGGGCGTGGCCAGGAGAGACCGTTGTTGCTAGGGTTTCTGCCGGCGGCGCCGGGGGTGGGTACAGAGGATCTGACAGAGTAGAGACATCGGATGAAGCAGTTATGAAAGGATTCGTCTGAGCGATCGGGAGATTGAGAAACAAAGGGAGAGGTTGCTTGGTTTCGTTCGTACCTTGAGTAAAGAAGTTGAGTCCTCCGCCCCAACCCGGCTAGCTCGCTGCCAAGTCATCTGTTGAGTACCGCCGCCGCCGCCACCGCAAGTCCTTTGTCGCCGCTAGCCCTCCGGCCCGTTACTCCTTCCATCACCGCCATCAGATCAGCAGAGACGATGCCGACTCCCTCGAGTGCTAGATCCCTCGCGGGGCTGGCGTCCGCTAGATCCCCTCGACCGCCGGTTCCCTCACTAGCGGATCGAACATCACTATGTTGGGGAACGTAGTAATTTCAAAATTTTCCTACGCACACGCAAGATCATGGTGATGCATAGCAACGAGAGGGGAGAGTGTGATCTACGTACCCTTGTAGACCGACAGCGGAAGCGTTAGCACAACGCGGTTGATGTAGTCGTACTTCTTCACGGCCCGACCGAACAAGCACCGAAACTACGGCACCTCCGAGTTTTAGCACACGTTCAGCTCGATGGCGATCCCCGGATTCCGATCCAGCAAAGTGTCGGGGAAGAGTTCCGTCAGCACGACGGTGTGGTGACGATCTTGATGTTCTACCGTCGCAGGGCTTCGCCTAAGCACCGCTACAATATTATCGAGGATTATGGTGGAAGGGGGCATCGCACACGGCTAAGAAAACGACCACGTGGATCAACTTGTGTGTCTAGGGGTGCCCCTGCCCCCGTATATAAAGGAGCAAGGGGAGGAGGCTGGCCGGCCCTATAGGCGCGCCAAGGAGGAGTCCTCCTCCTAGTAGAAGTAGGACTCCTACTAGGAGGGGGAAGGAAGTGGGGAAGGAGAAGGAAAGGGGGGCGCCGCCCCCCTTCTCCTAGTCCAATTCGGACCAGGGGGGAGGAGGCGCATGGCCCACCCTGGCTGCCCTTCTCTTTCTCCACTAAGGCCCATATGGCCCATTACTTCTCCCCGGGGGGTTCCGGTAACCCTCCGGTACTCCGGTTTTCTCCGAAATCACCCGGAACACTTCCGGTGTCCGAATATAGCCGTCCAATATATCAATCTTTATGTATCGACCATTTCGAGACTCCTCGTTATGTCCGTGATCACATCTGGGACTCCGAACTAACTTCGGTACATCAAAACTCATAAACTCATAATATAACTGTCATCGAAACCTTAAGCGTGCGGACCCTACGGGTTCGAGAACAATGTAGACATGACCGAGACATGTCTCCGGTCCATAACCAATAGCGGAACCTGGATGCTCATATTGGCTCCTACATATTCTACGAAGATCTTTATCGGTCAGACCGCATAACAACATACGTTGTTCCCTTTGTCATCGGTATGTTACTTGCCCAAGATTCAATCATCGGTATCTCAATACCTAGTTCAATCTCGTTACCGGCAAGTCTCTTTACTCGTTTCGTAATACATCATCTCGCAACTAACTCATTAGTTGCAATGCTTATGTGATGTGCATTACCGAGAGGGCCCAGAGATACCTCTCCGACAATCGGAGTGACAAATCCTAATCTCGAAATATGCCAACCCAACATTTACCTTTGGAGACACCTGTAGAGCTCCTTTATAATCACCCAGTTACGTTGTGACGTTTGGTAGCACACAAAGTGTTCCTCCGGCAAACGGGAGTTGCATAATCTCATAGTCATAGGAACATGTATAAGTCGGGTGCTAAGCTAATGGAATGGGTCATGTCAATCACATCATTCTCCTAATAATGTGATCCCGTTAATCAAATGACAACACATTTCTATGGTTAGGAAACATAACCATCTTTGATTAATGAGCTAGTCAAGTAGAGGCATACTAGTGACGTTTGGTTTGTCTATGTATTCACACAAGTATTATGTTTTCGGATAATACAATTCTAGCATGAATAATAAACATTTATCATGATATAAGGAAATAAAATAATAACATTATTATTGCCTCTAGGGCATATTTCCTTCAGTCTCCCACTTGCACTAGAGTCAATAATCTAGATTACACAGTAATGATTCTAACACCCATGGAGCTTTGGTGCTGATCATGTTTTGCTCGTGGAAGAGGCTTAGTCAACGGGTCTGCAACATTCAGATCCGTATGTATCTTGCAAATCTCTATGTCTCCCACCTGGACTAGATCCCGGATGGAATTGAAGGGTCTCTTGATGTGCTTGGTTCTCTTGTGAAATCTGGATTCCTTTGCTAGGGCAATTGCACCAGTATTGTCACAAAAGATTTTCATTGGACCCAATGCACTAGGTATGACACCTATATCGGATATGAACTCCTTCATCCAGACTCCTTCGTTTGCTGCTTCCGAAGCAGGTATGTACTCCGCTTCACATGTAGATCCCGCCACAACGCTTTGTTTAGAACTGCACCAACTGACAGCTCCACCGTTTAATGTAAACACGTATCCGGTTTGCAATTTAGAATCGTCCGGATCAGTGTCAAAGCTTGCATCAACGTAACCATTTACTATGAGCTCTTTGTCACCACCATATATGAGAAACATATCCTTAGTCCTTTTTAGGTATTTTAGGATGTTCTTGACCGCTGTCCAGTGATCCACTCCTGGATTACTTGGTACCTCCCTGCTAGACTTATAGCAAGACACACATCAGGTCTGGTACACAGCATTGCATACATGATAGAGCCTATGGCTGAAGCATAAGGAACATCTTTCATTTTTTCTCTATCTTCTGCATTGGTCGGGCATTGAGTCTTACTCAATTTCACACCTTGTAACACAGGCAAGAATCCTTTCTTTGCTTGATCCATTTTGAACTTCTTCAAAATTTTGTCAAGGTATGTGCTTTGTGAAAATCCAATTAAGCGTCTTGATCTATCTCTATAGATCTTAATGCCCAATATGTAAGCAGCTTCACCGAGGTCTTTCATTGAAAAACTCTTATTCAAGTATCCCTTTATGCTATTCAGAAATTCTATATCATTTCCGATTAGTAATATGTCATCTACACATAATATCAGAAATGCTACAGAGCTCCCACTCACTTTCTTGTAAATACAGGCTTCTCCAAAAGTCTGTACAAAACCAAATGCTTTGATCACACTATCAAAGCGTTTATTCCAACTCCGAGAAGCTTGCACCAGTCCATAAATGGATCGCTGGAGCTTGCATACTTTGTTAGCTCCCTTTGGATCGAGAAAACCTTCCGGTTGCATCATATACAACTCTTTTTCCAGAAATCCATTCAGGAATGCAGTTTTGACATCCATCTGCCAAATTTCATAATTATAAAATGCGGCAATTGCTAACATGATTCAGACAGACTTAAGCATCGCTATAGGTGAGAAGGTCTCATCATAGTCAATCCCTTGAACTTGTCGAAAACCTTTTGCGACAAGTTGAGCTTTGTAGACAGTAATATTACCGTCAGCGTCAGTCTTCTTCTTGAAGATACATTTATTCTCAATTGCTTGCCGATCATTGGGCAAGTCAACCAAAGTCCATACTTTGTTCTCATACATGGATCCCATCTCAGATTTCATGGCTTCAAGCCATTTTGCGGAATCTGGGCTCACCATCGCTTCTTCATAGTTCGTAGGTTCATCATGATCTAGTAGCATGACTTCCAGAACAGGATTACCGTACCACTCTGGTGCGGATCTTACTCTGGTTGATCTACGAGGTTCAGTAGTATCTTGTTCTGAAGTTTCACGATCATCATCATTAGCTTCCTCACTAATTGGTGTAGGTGTCACAGAAACTGGTTTCTGTGATGTACTACTTTCCAATAAGGGAGCAGGTACAGTTACCTCGTCAAGTTCTACTTTCCTCCCACTCACTTCTTTCGAGAGAAACTCCTTCTCTAGAAAGTTTCCGAATTTAGCAACAAAAGTCTTGCCTTTGGATCTGTGATAGAAGGTGTATCCAATAGTTTCCTTTGGATATCCTATGAAGACACATTTCTCCGGTTTGGGTTCGAACTTATCAGGTTGAAGCTTTTTCACATAAGCATCGCAGCCCCAAACTTTCAGAAATGACAACTTTGGTTTCTTGCTAAACCACATTTCATAAGGCGTCGTCTCAACGGATTTTGATGGTGCCCTATTTAACGTGAATGCAGCTGTCTCTAGAGCATATCCCCAAAACGATAGCGGTAAATCAGTAAGAGACATCATAGATCGCACCATATCTAGTAAAGTACGATTACGACGTTCGGACACACCATTACGCTGTGGTGTTCCGGGTGGCGTGAATTGCGAAACTATTCCGCATTGTCTCAAATGTACACCAAACTCGTAAATCAAATATTCTCCTCCATGATCAGATCGTAGGAATTTTATTTTCTTGTTATGATGATTTTCAACTTCACTCTGAAATTCTTTGAACTTTTCAAATGTTTCAGACTTATGTTTCATTAAGTAGATATACTCATATCTGCTTAAGTCATCTGTGAAGGTGAGAAAATAACGATATCCGCCACGAGTCTCAACATTCATCGGACCACATACATCTGTATGTATGATTTCCAACAAATCTGTTGCTCTCTCCATAGTACCGGAGAACGGTGTTTTTGTCATCTTACCCATAAGGCACGGTTCGCAAGTACAAAGTGATTCATAATCAAGTGGTTCCAAAAGTCCATCAGTATGGAGTTTCTTCATGCGCTTTACACCGATATGACCCAAACGGCAGTGCCACAAATAAGTTGCACTATCATTATCAACTCTGCATCTTTTGGCTTCAACATTATGAATATGTGTGTCACTACTATCGAGATTTAATAAGAATAGACCACTCTTTAAGGGTGCATGACCATAAAAGATATTACTCATATAAATAGAACAACCATTATTCTCTGATTTAAATGAATAACCGTCTCGCATCAAACAAGATCCAGATATAATGTTCATGCTTAACGCTGGCACCAAATAATTATTATTTAGGTCTAATACTAATCCCGAAGGTAGATGTAGAGGTAGCGTGCCGACTGCGATCACATCGACTTTGGAACCATTTCCCACGCGCATCGTCACCTCGTGCTTAGCCAATCTTCGCTTAATCCGTAGTCCCTGTTTCGAGTTGCAAATGTTAGCAACAGAACCAGTATCAAATACCCATGTGCTACTGCGAGCATTAGTAAGGTACACATCAATAACATGTATATCACATATACCTTTGTTCACCTTGCCATCCTTCTTATCCGCCAAATACTTGGGGCAGTTCCGCTTCCAGTGACCAGTCTGCTTGCAGTAGAAGCACTCAGTTTCAGGCTTAGGTCCAGGTTTGGGTTCTTCTCTTGAGTAGCAACTTGCTTGTTGTTCTTTTTGAAGTTCCCCTTCTTCTTTCCTTTGCCCTTTTTCTTGAAACTAGTGGTCTTATTGACCATCAACACTTGATGCTCCTTTTTGATTTCTACCTCCGCAGCTTTCAGCATTGCGAAGAGCTCGGGAATAGTCTTATTCATCCCTTGCATATTATAGTTCATCACGAAGTTCTTGTAGCTTGGTGGCAGTGATTGGAGAATTCTGTCAATGACGCAATCATCTGGAAGATTAACTCCCAATTGAATCAAGTGATTATATACCCAGACATTTTGAGTATATGCTCACTGACAGAACTGTTCTCCTCCATCTTGCAGCTATAGAACTTATTGGAGACTTCATATCTCTCAATCCGGGCATTTGCTTGAAATATTAACTTCAACTCCTGGAACATCTCATATGCTCCATGACGTTCAAAACGTCGTTGAAGTCCCGATTCTAAGCCGTAAAGCATGGCACACTGAACTATCGAGTAGTCATCAGCTTTGCTCTGCCAAACGTTCATAACATCTGGTGTTGCTCCAGTAGCAGGCCTGGCACCCAGCGGTGCTTCCAGAACGTAATTCTTCTGTGCAGTAATGAGGATAATCCTCAAGTTACGGACCCAGTCCGTGTAATTGCTACCATCATCTTTCAACTTTGCTTTCTCAAGGAACGCATTAAAATTCAACGGAACAATAGCACGGGCCATCTATCTACAATCAAACATAAACAAGCAAGATACTATCAGGTACTAAGTTCATGATAAATTTAGGTTCAATTAATCATATTACTAAAGAACTCCCACTTAGATAGACATCCCTCTAATCCTCTAAGTGATTACGTGATCCAAATCAACTAAACCATGTCCGATCATCACGTGAGATGGAGTAGTTTCATTGGTGAACATCACTATGTTGATCATATCTACTATATGATTCATGCTCGACCTTTCGGTCTCCGTGTTCCGAGGCCATATCTGTATATGCTTGGCTCGTCAAGTATAACCTGAGCATTCCGCGTGTGCAACTGTTTTGCACCCGTTGTATTTGAACGTAGAGCCTATCACACCCGATCATCACGTGGTGTCTCAGCACGAAGAACTTTCGCAACGGTGCATACTCAGGGACAACACTTCTTGATGATTAGTGAGAGATCATCTTAAAATGCTACCATCAATCAAAGCAAGATAAGATGCATAAAAGATAAACATCACATGCAATCAATATAAGTGATATGATATGGCCATCATCATCTTGTGCTTGTGATCTTCATCTTCGAAGCACCGTCGTGATCACCATCGTCACCGGCGTGACACCTTGATCACCATCGTAGCATCGTTGTCGTCTCGCCAATCTTATGCTTCCACGACTATCGCTACCGCTTAGTGATAAAGTAAAGCATTACAGCGCAATTGCATTGCATACAATAAAGCGACAACCATATGGCTCCTGCCAGTTGCCGATAACTTGGTTACAAAACATGATCATCTCATACAATAAAATTTAGCATCATGTCTTGACCATATCACATCACAACATGCCCTGCAAAAACAAGTTAGACGTCCTCTACTTTGTTGTTGCAAGTTTTACGTGGCTGCCACGGGCTTAAGCAAGAACCAACATTACCTACGCATCAAAACCACAATGGTAGTTTGTCATGTTGGTGCTGTTTTAACCTTCACAAGGACCGGGCGTAGCCACACTCGGTTCAACTAAAATTGGAGAAACTGACACCCGCTAGCCACCTTTGTGCAAAGCACGTCGGGAGAACCGGTCTCGCGTAAGTGTACGCGTAATGTCGGTCCGGGCCGCTTCGTCCAACAATACCGCCGAACCAAAGTATGACATGCTGGTAAGCAGTATGACTTATATCGCCCACAACTCACTTGTGTTCTACTCGTGCATATAACATCAACACATAAAACCTAGGCTCTGATACCACTGTTGGGGAACATAGTAATTTCAAAATTTTCCTACGCACACGCAAGATCATGTTGATGCATAGCAACGAGAGGGGAGAGTGTGATCTACGTACCCTTGTAGACCGACAGCGGAAGCGTTAGCACAACGCGGTTGATGTAGTCGTACTTCTTCACGGCCCGACCGATCAAGCACCGAAACTACGGCACCTCCGAGTTTTAGCACACGTTTAGCTCGATGACGTTCCCCGGAATCCGATCCAGCAAAGTGTCGGGGAAGAGTTCCGTCAACACGATGGCGTGGTGACGATCTTGATGTTCTACCGTCGCAGGGCTTCGCCTAAGCACCGCTACAATATTATCGAGGATTATGGTGGAAGGGGGCATCGCACACGGCTAAGAAAACGATCACGTGGATCAACTTGTGTGTCTAGAGGTGCCCCCTGCCCCCGTATATAAAGGAGCAAGGGGAGGAGGCCGGCCGGCCCTATAGGCGCGCCAAGGAGGAGTCCTCCTCCTAGTAGGACTAGGACTCCTACTAGGAGGGGGAAGGAAGTGGGGAAGGAGAAGGAAAGGGGGGCACCGCCCCCCCTTCTCCTAGTCCAATTCGGTCTAGGGGGGAGGAGGCGCGCGGCCCACCCTGGCTGCCCTACTCTTTCTCCACTAAGGCCCATATGGCCCATTACTTCTCCCGGGGGGGGGGTAACCCTCCGGTACTCCGGTTTTCTCCGAAATCACCCGGAACACTTCCGGTGTCCGAATATAGCCGTCTAATATATCAATCTTTATGTCTCGACCATTTCGAGACTCCTCGTTATGTCCGTGATCACATACGGGACTCCGAACTAACTTCGGTACATCAAAACTCATAAACTCATAATATAACTGTCATCGAAACCTTAACCGTGCGGAGCCTACGGGTTCGAGAACAATGTAGACATGACCGAGACATGTCTCCGGTCAATAACCAATAGCGGAACCTAGATGCTCATATTGGCTCCTACATATTCTACTAAGATCTTTATCGGTCAGACCGCATAACAACATACGTTGTTCCCTTTGTCATCGGTATGTTACTTGCCCGAGATTCGATCGTCGGTATCTCAATACCTAGTTCAATCTCGTTACCGTCAAGTCTCTTTACTCGTTTCGTAATACATCATCTCGCAACTAACTCATTAGTTGCAATGCTTGCAAGGCTTATGTGATGTGCATTACCGAGAGGGCCCAGAGATACCTCTCCGACAATCGGAGTGACAAATCCTAATCTCGAAATATGCCAACCCAACATTTACCTTTGGAGACACCTGTAGAGCTCCTTTATAATCATCCAGTTACGTTGTGACGTTTGGTAGCACACAAAGTGTTCCTCCGGCAAACGGGAGTTGCATAATCTCATAGTCATAGGAACATGTATAAGTCATGAAGAAAGCAATAGCAACATACTAAACGATCGGGTGCTAAGCTAATGGAATGGGCCATGTCAATCACATCATTCTCCTAATAATGTGATCCCGTTAATCAAATGACAACACATGTCTATGGTTAGGAAACATAACCATCTTTAATTAATGAGCTAGTCAAGTAAAGGCATACTAGTGACGTTTGGTTTGTCTATGTATTCACACAAGTATTATGTTTCCGGATAATACAATTCTAGCATGAATAACAAACATTTATCATGATATAAGGAAATAAAATAATAACATTATTATTGCCTCTAGGGCATATTTCTTTCACACTAACTCTGGCCGCCACGTGCAGGAGTGGTTGCGGTTGCGGGAAGGAGCAACGATGGGAAGAGGAGATGTCTCGCACATCTGCTCCTTTTCCAGATAGTCCGTGATTGCCCCAGGTCCAGGTGCTGCGACGCGAGGAATGATTCCAGGCCTGGTAGGCCCAATTTAATCCCAGAAGCCGAAAAAAGCCACCAGAGCAGCGACCCAAAACGGGTTAGAGCTCGTTAGGATCGAACGAAACGACCCGCGGTGCGATTAAGAGACAATCGGATGGCAGAAAATGACCGCAAGTGACATCCAACGACCACGAATGCTAATAGCCTGAGAGGGCAGGAAAAGTGCTCAATTATAATATATTTAAATGTATATGTATATAGGTATATACCCATGATCACCTCCTTAGTGATCACGGCCCGATAGTATAGCACGACAGACATACAAGAATGTAGGGCCACTGATGATAAACTAGCACCCTATACTAAGCATTTAGGATTGCAGGTAAGGTATCAATAACTGTAGCAACAATGACAGGCTATGCATCATAATAGGATTAACGAAAAGCAGTAACATGCTACACTACTCTAATGCAAGCAGTAGAGAGAAGAATAGGCGATATCTGGTGATCAAGGGGGGGCTTGCCTGGTTGCTCTGGCAAGAAGGAGGGGTCGTCAACAACGTAGTCGATCGGGGCACTAGCAGCGGCGTTAATCTCGTAGTCTACCGGAGAGAAGAGGGGGAAGAAACAATGAATACAATGCAAACAGATGCATATTGATGCATGACATGACAGGTAACGGTGCTAGGTGTGCCCTAACGCGGTATGGGGTGATACCGGTGAAGGGGGGAAACATCCGGGAAAATATCCTCGGTGTTTTGCGTTTTTAGACAAATGAATCGAAGGGGGAAATTTGTGTGTTCGCAATTCTAGGGATGCATGGCAGACGAACGGGCCGAGTATCCGGATTCGTCTCGTCGTTTTGAGCAACTTCCATGTACAAAGTTTTTCCATCCGAGCTACTGTTTATTTTATATTAATTTTTAAAAGATTTAATCATTTTTAGAATTTATTTAATTAGTTTAAATCAACATTATCCAAAAAAGTGTTCACTGACGTCATCATGATGTCAACATGTCATCAGCAGTAAACAGTTAGTTGACTTGGTCAAACTGACGCGTGGGTCCTGCATGTCATAGGCTATTTAGTTAATTAACATTAGTTGATTAGGTTAGTTAGTTAATTAGGTTAATTAAACATAATTAATTAAGTTAATTACTTACTTACTTAATTTTTTAATTGTATTTATTATTATTTTTCTTTTATTATTTTTCCCTTTTTTGAAATAAACGTTCTGGGGCATGGGCCCCTCATGTCATTGGCCCAGAGGCCTAGCGGGCACATGCGGGTTTCGGGCGCTGGCCCTCCCAGGTCAATACGGGGCTGGGCGCCAGCCACAGGCATGGCGACGCTGGCCGCCTGAGGCGACAGGGGCGAGACCACGGCGACGCGGGTTCGTCCGACCGGAGGGAGGAAACGGGGCGACGCGCGGGTGCAGGGGAGTGGCGACGCAGCAGTTGGGGGCTGCGGGCATGGGCGGCGGCTGCGGCGCTCAACGTGGAGCGGTGGTGGGCGGAGCCGAGCGGCAAGGGCAGTGGTAGGCGCGGGCAGAGCGGCGGCGACCAAAGGCGGGCGCGGCCGGGACGAGCTGCCGGCGGCAGCAGCGCAACGCAGCAGCAACAGCCGCAGTTCGCAACAGGGAGCAGGGGGGAAGAGGCGCGACCGAGCGCTAGGCATGGATGTGCGAGGGGCACACAACACACGCAACGGGGCGTGGCGAGCGCGTTGCGAGGGCGCGTCCGGGCACGGACGGTGGCTAAGGTGCGCGGCGACGGGGCGGTAGGAGGACGCGGCCATGGCAGCAGGCAGGGTGAGCAGCGACACGGTGCGGCAAAGATAGCTAGTAGGGAGAGAGGCGCCCCTCGGGCGGACGTGCGCGTGCGAGGGCGCGGCCAGGTCGTGCACGGAGCGGGGCACCGGGTGCGGCAACGGGAGGACGCGGACGGCGTGCATCAGCGTGGTCGTGCGGAGGAGAAGAGGGCGCTCATGGGGAGGGTGTAGGGTTCGAGGCGGCGGGGCTCAGGGAGGAGTCGGGGACGCGTCGCCGGGGACGGGGAGCGCCGACGACGGAGTCATGTCGGCGACGAGGCGCGGTCGCGGCTTCAGGCGGGCATCGCGCGGGGAAGAGGAGAGGTGCGGAGGAGGCCGGGGTGGCGGTGCTCGGTGGCGGTTGGCTGCAGCCCCAACGGAGCGATGGCGGTCCTCGGGCGCGGGGGTGCCGGGTGGAGGGGATCGAACAGGGGGCGCTCCTCCTATGTGCGTCTGCGTGTGTGTGTCATGGGTGACGGCGCGGGGAGGGAACGAGGGAGAGTGGGGATCGTGGGGGTGTGTGGGGTGCAGCAGTTAGGTCACGGGGGGAAGGGTTAGGTGTAGGCTGGGGGTGGGGGTGGGCCGGCCTGGTGGCCTCTTGGCCAGCTGGGCCTCACGGCCCAGCGAGGGGGGGTGAGCTGGTCTTTTGTTCTTTTTTTGTTTTCTTCTAACCTTAATATATTTTAGCTTAAATAAAATACATCAATAGTTCTTGAATTAGTTTTACTAAATATTCCAATGCCACAAACAATTTAGCACATTGTAGAAAGTAATTTGTATTTGTTTATTAATTTACAAGCATTTAATTAATAGTTTTACCACTATTGTATTTATTATTATGCATTTGACTACTTTATAAGAGTGTGATTTTGATAACCCACAAGTATAGGGGATCGCAACATTTTTCGATAAGTAAGAGTGTTGAACCCAACAAGGAGCTAAAGGCAGAACAAATATTCCCTCAAGTTCTATCGACCACCGATGCAACTCTACGCACGCTTGGCGTTCACTTTACCTAGAACAAGTATGAAACTAGAAGTATTATGTAGGTGTTTCTGGATAGGTTTGCAAGATAATAAAGAGCATGTAAATAAAAAGTAGGGGTTGTTTAGATAAAGACACAACTAAATTAATTTTAGTAGAGAGCTTTTTGTTACGAGAAAGTTATTTGTCCCTAGGCAATCGATAACTAGACCGGTAATCATTATTGCAATTTTATATGAAGGAGAGGCATAAGCTAATATACTTTATCTATTTGGATCATATGCACCTATGATTGGAACTCTAGCAAGCATCCGCAACTACTAAAGATCATTAAGGTAAAACCCACCATAGCATTAAAGTATCAAGTCCTCTTTATCCCATACACGACAACTCCCTTACTCGGGTTTGTCTTTCAGTCACTCACGCAACCCACTATAAGCGAATCATGAACGTATTGCAACACCCTATAGCAGGGATCCCTCACGCTTGCGCGACATGGAGAGCACCATAGGATAGCACCAATAATAAAACATGCAACTCAAACCAATCTTGATCATCAAATAGCCCATAGGACAAAACGGTTCTACTCAAACATCATAGGATAGCCATACATCATTGGAAAATAATATATAACGTTGAGCACCATGTTTAAGTAGAGATTACAGCGGGTAAGAGAGAGGTTACACCGCTGCATAGAGGGGGAAAGAGTTGGTGATGATGGCGGTGAAGTTGTTGGTGAAGATTGCGGTGATGATGATGGCCCCCGGTGGCACTCCGGTGCCACCGGAAGCGAGTGGGAGAGAGCCCCCTCCTTCTTATTCTTCCTTGACCTCGTCCCTAGATGGGAGAAGGGTTTCCCCTTTGGTCCATGGCCTCCATGGCATGGGAGGGGCGAGAGCCCCTCCGAGATTGGATCTGTCTCTCTGTCTCTCTCTGTTTCTGCGTTCTCAGATTCTACCCTTTCACCGTTTCTTATATTCCCGGAGATCCGTAACTCCGATTGGGCTGAAATTTTAACACGATCTCTATCCAGATATTTGCTTTCTTGCGGCGAAAGAAGGGCATCAACCGCCTTACGGGGTGGCCACGAGGGTGAGGGGCGCGCCTGCCCCCTGCTTCGTGGCCCCCTCGGGCATCGTCTCGCGTGGATTTTTTTTCCCAAAAATCATATATATTCCAAAAAAATCTCCGTCAATTTTTATCCCGTTTGGACTCGTTTGATATGGATATTCCGCGAAACAAAAAACATGCAACAAACAGGAACTGGCACTGGGCACTGGATTAATATAGCCCCAAAAATAGTATAAAAAGTTGCCAAAAGTATATGAAAGTTGTAGAATATTGGCATGGAACAATCAAAAATTATAGATATGACAGAGACGTATCAGCATCCCCAAGCTTAATTCCTGCTCGTCCTCGAGTAGGTAAATGATAAAAAAGATAATTTTTGATGTGGAATGCTACCTAGCATAATCTTGATGACATATCTAATCATGGCGTGAATATTAAGATACGAGTGATTCAGAACAATAGTCTATCATTTGACATAAAAACAATAATACTTCAATCCTATTAATAAAGCAATCATGTCTTTTTAAAATAACATGGCCAAAGAAAGTTATCCCTACAAAATCATATAGTCTGGCTATGCTCCATCTTCACCACACCAAAATATTCACATCATGCACAACCCCGATGACAAACCGAGCAATTGGTTCATACTTTTTAACGCGCTTTAGCTTTTTCAACCCTCACGCAATACATGAGCGTGAGCCATGGACATAGCACTATATGTGGAATAGAATATGATGGTGGAGGTTGTGTGGAGAAGACAAAAAGGGAGAAAGTCTCACATCGACGCGGCTAATCAACGGGCTATGGAGATGCCCATCAATTGATGTCAATGTGAGGAGTAGGGATTGCCATGCAACGGATGCACTAGAGCTATAAGTGTATGAAAGCTTAAACTGAAACTAAGTGGGTGTGCATCCAACTTGCTTGCTAATGAAGACCTCGGGCATTTGAGGAAGCCCATCATCGGAATATACAAGCCAAGTTCTATAATGAAAATTCCCACTAGTATATGAAAGTGATAACTCAAGAGACTCTCTATATGAAGAACATGGTGCTACTTTGAAGCACAAGTGTGGTAAAAGGATAGTAACATCGCCCCTTCTCTCTTTTTCTCTCATTTTTTTGTTTTTTGTTTTTTTTGTTTTTTTGTGGGATTCTTTGGCCTCTTTTTTTTTTTGGGCTTCTTTGGCCTCTTTTATTTATTTCTAAAGTCCGGAGTCTCATCCCGACTTGTGGGGGAATCATAGTCTCCATCATCCTTTCCTCACTGGGCAATGCTCTAATAATGATGATCATCACACTTTTATTTACTTACAACTCAATATTACAACTTGATATCTAGAACAAAGATGTGACTCTATATGAATGCATCCGCGGTATACCGGGATGTGCAATTGTCTAGCGTAGCAATGACATAAAAAAACGGACAAGCCCTGAAAACATCATGCTAGCTATCTTGCGATCATGCAAATCAATATGACAATGAATGCTCAAGTCATGTATATGATGATGATGGAAGTTGCATGGCAATATATCTTGGAATGGCTATGGAAATTCCATGATAGGTAGGTATGGTGGCTGTTTTGAGGAAGGTATATGGTGGGTTTATGGTACCGGTGAAAGTCGCACGGTACAAGAGAGGCTAGCAATGATGGAAGGGTGAGAGTGCGTATAATCCATGGACTCAACATTAGTCATAAAGAACTCACATACTTATTGCAAAAATCTATTAGTCATCGAAACAAAGTACTACGCGCATGCTCCTAGGGGGATAGATTGGTAGGAAAAGACCATCGCTCGTCCCTGACCGCCACTCATAAGGAAGACAATCAATAAATAAATCATGCTCCGACTTCATCACATAACGGTTCACCATACGTGCATGCTACGGGAATCACAAACTTCAGCACAAGTATTTCTACAATCCACAACTACCCACTAGCATGACTGTAATATCACCATCTTTATATCGCAAAACTATTACAAGAAATCAAACATATCATATTCATTGATCTACAAGTTTTATGTAGGATTTTATGACTAACCATATGAATGACCAATTCCTGTCATCTCTCTAAATATATATAAGTGAAGCAAGAGAGTTTAATTCTTTCTACAAAAGATATGCCCACGCTCTAACAAATATAAGTGAAGCAAAAGAGCATTCTACAAATGGCGGTTTTCTATGTAAATAGAAATAGGCAATCAAAGCTTCAAATGATATAAGTGAAGCACATGAAGCATACTAAGCCATACTCAAAAGATATAAGTGAAGTGTAATGAGCATGCTATAAATCAACCAAGGACTATCTCATACCAGCATGGTGCATAAAAGAAAAATGAAAACTAAATGCAAAAGGCACTCCAAGATTGCACATATCGCATGAACAAAACGAATCCGAAAACATACCGATACTTGTTGAAGAAAGAGGGGATGCCCCGAGCTTAGATGCTTGAGTCTCCTTAAATATTTACTTAGGGTGCCTCGGGCATCCTCAAGCTTGAGCTCTTGCCTCTCTTCCTTCTTCTCACATCGAGACCGAGGGAGTCCTGGATTAGGGGGTCTCCGGATAGCCGGACTATATCCATTGGCCGGACTGTTAGACTATGAAGATACAAGATTGAAGACTTCGTCTCGTGTCCGGATGGGACTCTACTTGGTGTGGAAGGCAAGCCAGGCAATACGGATATGGATATCTCCTCCTTTGTAACCGACCCTGTGTAACCCTAACCCTCTCCGGTGTCTATATAAACTGAAGGGTTTTAGTCCGTAGGACAACAATCACAACATACAATCATACCATAGGCTAGCTTCTAGGGTTTAGCCTCTCTGATCTCGTGGTAGATCTACTCTTGTACTACCCATATCATCAATATTAATCAAGCATGACGTAGGGTTTTACCTCCATCAAGAGGGCCCGAACCTGGGTAAAACATCGTGTCCCCTGCCTCCTGTTACCATCCGGCCTAGACGCATAGTTCGGGACCCCCTACCCGAGATCCGCCGGTTTTGACACCGACATTGGTGCTTTCATTGAGAGTTCCGCTGTGCCGTCGCCATCAGGAAGGATGTGTCATCCCGTCTTTAAAGACAACACTGTTGCTGAGGGAGCTTTGGCTATCGGCCAAACTCTCCGGCTAGGTGGTTTTCTTATGACCATCTGTTCGGCCCTACGCCGACGATGACTTCTCGGGTCATCGAAAGCAATCTTCACGTCAACTCGAAACTCGCCGAGCAGTTAGATCCAATGGAGCTCTCTTCCCTGAACGAGCTCTTGGATCGCATCCCCGCCCTAGGAGTCGCTACAGACTACGATCAGATTGGGCCTAAACCCGATCTGAGAGAGATCAACTATCCCCAGGTCACCCATCACGTTGCAGTGGTGGAGGAACAATGCGGCAACCCTTCATCTATCTTAAGGACTAGCTATGTCCGGATTCCCGATCCCTCCAAGCCGGATAACCGCGGAGGGGAGGACGTCACTCAAGGCCTGAACCTCAGGCAGCGGGCTAGATTTATCGGAAAACATCCAAGAATCCAAACTTCCGAGTTCGGAAACTCCTTGGCCCCTGAGTCTCAGATTGGGTGAGGATTCGGATTCAATTCCACCCACCCACCCAAACATACGCGATCTATCCCAAATTAGGCAAGAGCCTAAAGAAACAATACACCATTATTGGGCCAGATTCCTCCTGGTCATGAACATGATAAAGGACTGCCGCGAGGAAGACACAATTTCATTCTTCTGCAATAATTGCACGGACAAGGGAATCCTCAACGCCATAAGTCGCCACGAAATTACACGCTTTGCCGACTTGGTGTCCATAGTACGGAAGTACTATGCGATGGAAAGCGCCTGGAAAACCGAAATAAAATTTTGGGACAATTCGGCCCTGAATACAAACCAAGTCCGGAATAAAAGGGTGCATTATCACAATACACATGGGTTAACTACCAAAAAGCAAAAGCCCTCTACGGGGCAAGGAACCGTACTGGAGGGATGGCTCAACGGACCCTGCAAAATTCATAGTACAGCGGATGCAATACCAACACACAGCCTTAGAGCATGTTGGATACTCCGGCAGGTGGCCAAAAGTGGTGAGGATCTACTCCTCCCAAATACCACAGAGCACCATCCCATGGAAAACAATACGGTGTTAACGGTCTTTGAGACCTTCGCATCAAATAATAGATGCAAGCGAACACTCCGCAGCATGGCCGAAATCTGTCACGTAGTAGAAATAAATCCTTGGAGTGACACGGCTATTACCTTCAATGCCAGTGACGAACCCAAATTCCGAACAGCCCGAGCACCAGCCGCACTGGTCCTCAGTCCAATCGTGGACGGCTTTCGACTCACCAAGGTACTCATGGATGGCGGCAGCGGATTAAACCTCATCTATGAGGAAACTCTTCAAAAGATGGAAATAGAATGGAGCCGCATTGAGAAAAGTAGCACAACCTTTAGAGGAATCATCCCCAGTCGGGAAGCACGCTGTGCTGGGAAAATCACACTAGATGTGGTATTCGGCACGTCGGATAATTACAGGTCCGAAAAAATTACATTCCAAGTGGCCCCGTTCAGCAGCGGATACCACGCTCTACTAGGGCGGGAGGCGTTTACAATCTTCCAAGCCATACCCCATTACGGGTACATGAAGCTCAAAATGCCCGGGCCCAATGGAATCATCACTCTTGCTAGTGATCCGGACATAGCACTCCGCGCCGAAAATAAGACAGCCGCACTGGCCCTCGAGGCACTATCCGAAGCCCTAGCGGCCGAGGAACTAACTGCGCTGCACTCCATGGTGAACAGGGATGATGTGATACTCTATAAAAGATCCAAGTCCACCTCCTTTAAACCGGCGGACGAGATAGTCAAATTCCAAGTCCATCCAACGGACCCTACAAAAACAGCTTCCGTCGGGGCACAATTCAACCCTGATGTCGATGCCGCACTGCGAGAGTTCCTACACGAGAACTGGGACATTTTTGCCTGGAACCCTTCAGACATGCTAGGAATCCCACGCAGGCTGGCTAAGCACAGCCTAAATATCCTAAAAGGATTCAAGCCAGTCAAGCAGGCTCTTCGATGTTTCTCTGAACCTAAGACAAAAGCCATGGGAGAGGAACTAGCCAAGCTATTGGAGGCCGGATTCATCAGAGACATAAAACATCGGACTGGCTAGCAAACCTGGTGATGGTACCAAAGAAGGACAAATACTGGCGCTTGTGCGTTGATTTTAAGGACCTTAACAAGGCCTGCCCAAAGGATCCCTTCCCCCTCCCCCCCCCGCATCGATCAAATCATCGATGCTACCGCAGGACACGATTCATTGTGTTTCCTCGACGCATACTCCGGCTACCATCAAATTAAAATGGCAGAGCCAGACCAAGCCGCAACGGCATTCATCACACCATACGGCCCATTCTGCTTCAACACAATGCCCTTCGGGCTCAAAAACGCCGGCGCAACATATCAGCGCATGATTCAGACAAGTCTGGCAAACCAGATCGGCAAAACAGTGGAGGCATACATAGATGACGTGGTCATTAAAACCAAGCATGTCAAAACTCTAGTAGACGACTTGAGGCTCACATTCGACAACCTCCGAACATATGACATCAAGCTCAATCCGGAAAAATGCGTTTTCGGCGTACCAGCCGGAAAGCTCATGGGATTCATTGTCTATTGAAGCTAATCCGGCCAAAATCCGAGCATTGTCACAGTTGGCTACCCCAACAGACCTCAAACAAATACAAAAATTGACTGGATGTGTGGCGTCTCTAAGCCGCTTTATCTCCCGCTTGGGAGAAAAGGCATTACCCCTTTATCGCCTCCTCCGGTGCACCGAACACTTCGAGTGGACGGATGCCGCCACGGCCGGACTCAACAAAATAAAATCCATATTGGCAACAAACCCAGTCCTGGCCGCGCCAAACATTGGCGAACCAATGCTATTATACATTGCGACAACTCATCAAGTAGTAAGCGCAGTGCTCGTCGTCGAGCGAGAAGTGGACGGACACAAATTCCCCCTTCAGAAGCCGGTTTACTATGTGTCCACTGTCCTTACTCCATGCAAATCATGGTACCCGCATTATCAAAAGATAGCGTACGCGGTATTTATGGCATCCCGGAAGCTGCGACACTACTTTCAAGAGTGTTCGATAACGGTAGCCTTGGAAGTACCACTTAACGATATTATAAACAACCGCGATGCGACGGGTCGGATTGCCAAATGGGCCATTGAGCTCCTCCCGTTCGACATAACTTACAAGCCACGGCGAGCCATTAAGTCGCAAGTTTTGGCTGACTTCGTCGCTGAGTGGACGGAAGCCGAACTCCCTAAAGAGTATGGTACATATTCAAACTGGATCATGCACTTCGACGGCTCCAAAATGTTGGCTGGTCTGGGGGCTGGCGTCGTTTTGACGTCCCCAACAGGAGATGTCGTTCAATGCATACTACAGATAATGTATACGGACTCCAACAACGCAGCCGAATATGAGGCCCTTCTACATGGTGTCCGGATGTCAGTATCCATGGGCATTCAACACCTAGAGGTGCGCGGGGATTCGAACCTCGCGATATCCCAAATAAATGGAGATTTTGATGCCAAGGATCCGAAAATGGCAGCTTATCGCAATGCCGTCCTAAAAATGTCAGCTCAGTTCGAGGGACTCGAATTTCACCATGTGGCTCGGGAAAACAATCAGGCGGCGGATATCCTCGCCCGCATCGGCGCAAAACGCGACGCGGTCCGTCCCAACATATTTCTGGAAAGGCTCTTCAAGCCATCCATAGCATGGGAAGGGGACACTGGTAACAACAGTCCGGACCCGGCCAAAATACCCGATACCGTACTCTCTGACACAATCGGAGGCTACGCCATCGAAATAACACATTCAGCCCATGAAATAATGGCCATTATTGCCCCATGGACAGAACCATTCCTGGCCTACCTAACTAGACAGGAACTTTCGGAGGACCAAAATGAGGCATGCTGCATAGTGCGGCGATCCAAGGCCTACAGGGTCCATGAGGGAGAATTGTACAAAAAAAGCGCTACCGGAGTCCTTCAAAGGTGCATCTCCGAAGAGGAAGGGCGGAACCTTTTGGCAGAAATTCACGCCGGACTCGGCGGTCATCACGCCGCAGCCCGGGCTCTTGTAAGCAAGGCCTTTCGTACAGGATTCTATTGGCCAGTGGCCCGGGCAGATGCACAGGACTTGGTCCAACGTTGTGCCGGTTGCCAGCTCTTTGCAAATCAAAGCCACATGCCACCCACCGCCCTCCAAACAATCCCCATTACATGGCCCTTCGCGGTCTGGGGGCTTGACATGGTTGGACCCCTTAAAGGAGGAACCCACAAGAAAAAAAATACTTATTGGTCATGGTGGATAAATTCACCAAATGGATAGAGGCTAAACCGGTTAAAACAGCCGAATCCGGACCAGTGATAGATTTCATATCCGGGGTTGTACACCGTTACGACGTCCCCCATAGCATCATCACTGATAACGGCACGAACTTCACGGCTGACGAGGTAAAACTCTGGTGCAGCAAAATGGGCATCAAGCTCGATTATGCTTCAGTCTATCACCCACAAACCAACGGACAAGTCGAACGAGCAAATGGTCTTATAATGAGCGGCATTAAACCCAGATTAGTGTGCTCCTTAATGGAGTCTGACACGCACTGGGTAGAGGAGCTCGACTCCGTACTCTGGGGGCTGCGGACCACGCCGAATTGTAGTACCGGATATACATTGTTTTTTATGGTGTACGGTGCAGAGGCAGTCCTGCCCCGTGACATAATTCATGACTCACCTCGAGTGCGCATGTACGAAGAAAGAGAAGCCGAGCTCGATCGGCAGGACAGTCTGGACACCTTGGAGGAAGAGCGCGACGTAGCCAAAGCCCGTTCCGCATTTTACCAGCAACAGGCTTGCAGATACCAAAGCAGAGAAGTACGGGCCAAAACTTATACCGTTGACGAACTAGTTCTACGGCTGCCGGATAAGAAAAAGAACAAGCTCGAGCCCAAATGGGAAGGTCCCTTCATTATCGACCAAGTTCTGACCGATGGAGCGTACTGACTGCGGGATGCATCGACTAGTCGACTCGAGCCGAACCCATGGAACACAGCTAGGCTTCAAAGATTCTACGCCTAGCACTGGACTTTATGTTAGTCCCCTCCCTTTGTCCATTTTCTGCATATGCATCATCGGTTTTGTTTCCCTTTCTTTCTATTATTTCTCTAGGCCTTCAAGGGTCACCTTGTGCCTCACTCATACATTACAGATGCGCTAGCCGCACTCTTCATACCTGGGGGCTTCTTTCACAGAAGCTTAAATTATTTACCTGGACCTCAGGCCCAACACATGTGTTATACTTCTGCATGTACCTTTTTTCACCATTATATGCATCGATATGACTTAAGTTTTGGCCAAGATGGGTTGCCTGGCTCTTGTATTTATGCCCTACGTTCTCGTTAATTCGGCTAGGGCATAAGGGGAGCACCTCTGCGATTGTTACCGCCGGGTCAGCCGGACGTGTACCTTGGACTGGGTGAAGCCGAAAGCTAGCGTTCTTAAGGGAATATTCAGTCGGTGAACAAAAGATGACTTTTATTTATTATCCATATCTGCCCCCAGATGCTTTTTCTGCGCTTCTTGTCGCAGTCCGGACATGCACTTTAGGGCATGCTTACCCGGGAAAGGAACCCTTAACGGAACTATTCTCCCTGAAAGATGTTTCTTACTACCCATGTAATATAACATAACTAGTTGGGCACTTGTCTGATAAAGCTCTCATGACCCCTACGCCTGGTCTCCACGCATGCCCCGGTTCTTACATAACCGAGAGGGTATTCGGATACACTCCGGACCGTCGGGTCCCGAGGTCGAAGCGAAAAGGTCCGCCACGACAAACGATCTACAATCCGGTTAGAAGGCATTATACATGTCACTTTAAAATTACATAGTCAATTTGACTGGTTGAATTCCTCTTCAATACCATCCAATAGGCTGTCTAGTCTACAGTCCTGTTGGGAATACTTTGCAGCCAATTCTACTTGGCCGTACACTAAGCACACAGGGATCTCCTTCCCATTGGGCCCCACAGGTCCAACTTCGGCCATGTGGTTCGGGTCAGCCTTCGTGTACCGTGTCTTCACCATTGCCCAGGCTTCCCTAGCGCACTGACGGCAGGCCGATATCTTCCATAATCGGAAGCGCTGCCGTGCTCCCTTTAGCTTTTCTGCAAGCTCTCCAAGGCCTTCGGGTATGGAGACGGATGGCCACAAGGCCTGGGCGGCGCCTTGCATCACCTGCCGAACTCATTCGCGCAGCTGTGAGAGCTCGGGAAGAAGGTCACCCGTTGAACCGGGCATTTCCTCGGCAGGACGACCTGTTAACATACCTACAGACATAACTCTGTCAGCCAGCTTCCTCGCCGAACTCTTTTTCAAAGTTCGTTCAAGCACTTACTAAATATGCCGCGTCGAAGCCGCCGATTTTCCTTAACAGAGTCCGACAGTTGGGCACGAACATCTTGTATTTCCACGCCCAGCTTGGTGTTGGCATCTAGGAGATCATTTTTCTCCTTCCTCACCCTCGTAAGCACGTTCTCACCGGCCTTCAGCTGGCGTAGGAGCTGTTGCTTATCCGGATTTACTCCAGTGTCATCTACAATTTTATCGTCAGATCTGCATACATGCCGCATTCTATATGATACTTATCATTTGAAGGATATGTTACCAGAGGGGGTCTCTTTGGGCTCCCCTGCCGCGGCCAGTGCGGCCTGAAGTTGGGCTTTGCACTCTTCCAGCTCCTGGGACAGTTGAGTATTCTTTTCTGTAAGATCCTACATATCAAATGATCCTTAAATCAGTTATCCTAACTGTTTCAAGTCTCAGGGGCTACTGATATATATAATCACCAAATTTTCTCACCCGTATGTCTTTTACATACTGCTCCGTGGCTCTGGCTGGACCATTTTGAGCGGCACGGAGGTGCGCGTCTCCCGAGTTGAAGGCATCCAATGCCTCTTGGGAGAAACAAGCGTCACGAAGAATAGTCCGGCGACGCCTGTGGTTCATGGCACTTTCCACCTCGGAATTAGTGGCAGACAGTTTATCCGCATCCTCTGTCGGAGGAGCACCCGGCGCACGCCTCGTATTCGTTCCTCCCTCCGAATCCGGCCTTGGAGCCTGGCTTGTGGAGGCGCGATTGGTAGCCTCTCCGGGTATAGTCCGGCGAGTGCTCTTTTTCCTGAAAAGAAGGCATGGGCGTTAATACGCCTCTGAGAATAATGTCTTGCAATAAAGACGGCGCGCCGTACCGCTGCGCCGGTGTCTCAATCCGGACTGCGGGTCTTTTCAGCCTGCCTGGCCTCGCGGCCCCTTGTTGTCCAGTCGCCGCAGGCTCGGCCTTCTGCCTCGAGGACCTCCCCTGCAAAACACGGCTATTATACGGCGATCAAAAACACGCAAGGACGGATCCCTTTTTAAAGTGCTGGGAGTTCGGTCTCAGTCACCTGTGAGGCTGAAACTAGCCTAGGTTAATCGGCCGTAATGGCCACTAAAGCATTATCATTGCTCGATTGGTAAAACACCCCATCGATCAGCTCCACAGATATGTCCGGATCCTCTTGGGAGGCCGGGTCAAGGGACCGTCCAGGGTCCTCGGGTTGTGGAGGGGGGTTGTTTATCTCCCTTACAGCCTGGCGCAGTTCCTGCATAGAAATCGCTAGACTGAATACTTAACTGCGGAAATATGAAACGGATGGGCGAGAAAAAGTCTCCGATTACCCAGCTCGGAGGATTGTACATAGAAAATCCGCCCTGCGGGTTGACACGAAGGAATTCCTCCTCTTCTCCCTTGTACAAAGTGGATAAGATCTTTATTAGATCAGCAACCGATCCCGGCCCTTTACGGCCGTAGCGGGTGGCGTCATCCTCCCCGTTGAAATCCCACATGGGGTGGCCTCTATACTGAAGCGGCTGCACCCCCCGCATGATACATATGGCCATGACCTCGATCATGGTCAATCCGGATCGAGCTAAAAAACTTATCCGGCTCATCAGGTAAAGAACGTCCCTGTCATCTTCCTCCAGGGAGCTCCGTGGACGCCAGCTCCGGCGCTTCTTCAAAGGGGCGTTGTCGAACTCAGGAAGGCTGATCCGAATAGGATCCGGGAGGGGGACGTCTTCTATATAAAACCATTCTAAAGGCCAGTCTTCGGACGTCTTCTTTGGGGTTCCGGAGAGGTATCCGGTCCCGGCAACACGCCACACTTCGGCTCCGCCCACTTGATATATTGACCCCTTCTAAGAACGGGGCACAAGGCAGAACAGCTTCTTCCATAGAGCGAAATGAGCTCACAGCCCAAAAACAACTCGCAAAGGGCTACGAATCCCGCGATATGTAGCATGGAGGCAGGCGTAAGGTTGTGCAACTGGAGGCCGTAGAACTCCAGGATCCCCCGGAGAAATGGATGAATTGGGAATCTGAGCCCTCTTACCAAATAAGGGACAAGGCATACCCGCTCTCCCTTGGAGGGATTGGGAAGGCTCTCCGCTTGCTCTCCGCCATTATAGGTGGTGAGCCCGGGTCGAACCGGGACCAAGTACGCTGGGGGAAGAAATCCCTTGGTCTGAAGCATCACTAATTTGCTGTGCGGGACGGAACATCTCTCCCAATCTCCAGGCTTGGAGCTAGGGGAGCGAGAGGAGGAGCTGCGTCGACCGGCCATGATGGAATGGATTTCTGTCGGGCGCGCTCCGATGAAGGCTCGCCAAGGGAGGATGGTGTGATTTGGATCTGAATCCTCGTCTTTTTAAATAGGCGGCTCATTCACACAGCTAGGGGGGTAAATGTGAAAACACCCTGGCTCTTCACATTCGCTCGACACGTGGAAAGTGGCCATTATTGGGCGTGGAAGCCAAGGAGTGCAACATTCACAAGAAACCGGACATTATTTCGACAGGTACACAGAATTTGGAGAGGAACCCGCCTTGTAATGCCGAAGACAATACTGCGCACCGGACTCATCGTCATTGAAGTCTGGTTCGGGGGCTACTGAGGGAGTCCTGGATTAGGGGGTCTCTGGATAGCCGGACTATATCCATTGGCCAGACTGTTAGACTATGAAGATACAAGATTGAAGACTTCGTCTCGTGTCCGGATGGGACTCTACTTGGCGTGGAAGGCAAGCCAGGCAATACGGATATGGATATCTCCTCCTTTGTAACCGACCATGTGTAACCCTAACCCTCTCCGGTGTCTATATAAACCGAAGGGTTTTAGTCCGTAGGACAACAATCACAACATACAATCATACCATAGGCTAGCTTCTAGGGTTTAGCCTCTCTGATCCCGTGGTAGATCTACTCTTGTACTACCCATATCATCAATATTAATCAAGCAGGACGTAGGGTTTTACCTCCATCAAGAGGGCCCGAACCTGGGTAAAACATCGTGTCCCCTGCCTCTTGTTACCATCTGGCCTAGACGCACAGTTCGGGACCCCCTACCCGAGATCCGCCGGTTTTGACACCGACAAAGACCTTCTCGATCATCGAACACTTCATCCACACAAAACTTCAACAGAAAACTCGGTAAGATCCGTTTGTATAATAAAGCAAATCACTACTCTTAAGTACTGTTGCAAACCAATTCATATTTTGTTTTTGCATTGTGTCTACTATAATATAACTTTTTCATGGCTTAATCCACTGATATAAATCGATAGTTTCATTAGAACAAGCAAACTATGCATCAAAAATAGAATATGTCTAAAACAGAACAGTCTGTAATAATCTGAACATTAACCATACCTCTGGTACTTGAAAAATTCTGCCAAAATTAGTAAAAATAAACAATTTGTATAGAAATACAGTGCAAAAAGAATCAGAACCATTTGACGTTCCAGCTAAAAATGTAAAATCGCGCACTACAGCCAAAGTTTCTGTCCTGCACCGTACAAACCATCAAGCAAATGTAAACATCCTAAAGGCAAACCTTGGCACATTATTTTTATAATACAATGGAATTGTACAAGGGGATAATTATTTTTATTGAAAAGTTTCTGTAATCAAGATTCATAAAGTTTCCATGAGCATGAACAAAGTTCAAGGCTAGCTCCCACTTCAACAATGCTCGTCTTCCTCACTTTCGCTTTCCTTTTTGAAAAAGTTTTGGGTTCCTCTCTTTATTTTTGTTGTTTTTAAACTATATAAAAGCACTCAACAAAAGTAAATGACTCTCTAAAACTTCCAGGTTGTCTCCCTGGCAGCGCTTTCTTTAAAGCCATTAAGCTAGACATGTAGTGCTCAAGCAATGAATCCACCTGGATCCCAAGGTATATCAAAGACAATTTTAATTAACAATGATTTGTAATTTAGTAGTGAGCACAAAGTGACACATATAATGTAACAACAAAGTCTAACTCTCTTCCTATGCATCGGCATGTCATAAAAGAACAATTCATGCACACATAGTAAAGGCCAATGCATAGTATAAACAGTTTCTTGCAATTTTATCGTGTTGGAAACATAGAGAGGTGGAGATATAGTTCCTCTCTCGTAATAATTGCAAGTAGGAGCAGAAAGCACATGCATATTATATCTATCAAAATCATCATGTGTAGTATTAAAAGGCAACCCATCAATATAATCCTTAATAAGCACAAACTTCTCCGATATAGTGTAGTTTGGAGAATTCAAAAATATAATAGGACTATCATGTGTGGGTGCAATAGCAACAATTTCATGTTTAACATAAGGAACTATAGCAAGTTCATCTCCATAAGCATAATTCATATTGTCATCTTGGCCACAAGCATAGAAAGCATCATCAAAAAGGGATATTTTAAAAGAATCAACGGGATCATAGCAATTATCATAGCATTCATTCTTCGGTAAGCATGAAGGGAAATTAAACAATGTATGAGTTGAAGAGTTACTCTCATTAGAAGGTGGGCACGGGTGATCAATCCGCTCTTCCTCCTTTTGTTCTTCGCTCTCCTCCTCATCTTTTTCATCCAATGAGCTCACAGTTTCGTCAATTTCTTCTTCCATAGATTCCTGCAAAATATTAGTCTTTCTTGGACAGTGGAGACTTTCTCAATAAGTGCATCAATATAGGAATTGTATTCATAATTCTCATAGCAAAATTTCAATATAGCAAAATTTTCAGGCCTATAAACATCATCATCAAAAGCTTCATACTTTTCAAACAAAGATTCAATTTCATAAGCACCCTTAAAAGCAACAAATTCTTCTATTTGTTCCACATCATAGTAGTCATATATACCTCTAGCATAAGAAGTCAAGGTTTCATTATCATTAAATTTGCATGAAAAGGGAAGGTGTGGAGACTTCATCCTAGAGCAACAAGTATAATCATATCTCAAGCATAGTTGCCTAGCTACCAATACAACATATAAATTTGATCCCATAATAGTTTCCCTTTTTGAGTCAAGCGATAATCCCTAAAGTATTCACGTTGATCCAACGTGTCTCCCATTACCAAATTGAATGGGGTTTTCTCTGGATCATCAAAGTAGTACATAATATCTGTCACATAACGAGCATCGAGGGTTTTAGGAGGTTCCTCGTCTCCATGAGCAGCAAGTACACCTAAATTTTTTGGTATTTCGTGTTCCATATCCATAACTAAAGATAAAGAACAACTAAGAACAACAAATAAAAATTACTTAGTGATAAAGAAAACAAGCACACACGAGAATATTCACCCCACACTATTGCTCCCCGGCAACGGCGCCAGAAAAAGGTCTTGATAACCCACAAGTATAGGGGATCACAACAGTTTTCGATAAGTAAGAGTGTCGAACCCAATGAGGAGCTAAAGGCAGAATATTCCCTCAAGTTCTATCGACCACCGATACAACTCTACGCACGCTTGACGTTCACTTTACCTAGAACAAGTATGAAACTAGAAGTATTATGTGGGTGTTTTTGGATAGGTTTGCAAGACAATAAAGAGCATGTAAATAAAAAGTAGGGACTGTTTAGATAAAGACACAACTAAATTAGTTTTAGTAGACAACTTTTTGTTACGAGAAAGTTATTTGTCCCTAGGCAATCGATAACTAGACCGGTAATCATCATTGCAATTTTATATGAGGGAGAGGCATAAGCTAACATACTTTCTCTACTTGAATCATATGCACTTATGATTGGAACTGTAGCAAGCATCTGCAACTACTAAAGATCATTAAGGTAAAACCCAACCATAGCATTAAAGTATCAAGTCCTCTTTATCCCATACGCAACAACTCCCTTACTCGGGGTTTGTGTTTCAGTCACTCACGCAACCCACTATAAGCGAATCATGAACGTATTGAAACACCCTACAACAGGGATCCCTCACGCTTGCGCGATGTGGAGAGCACCATAGGACAACACCAATAATAAAACATGCAACTCAAACCAATCTTGATCATCAAATCGCCCGTAGGAAAAAACGGATCTACTCAAACATCATAGGATAGCCATACATCATTGGGAAATAATATATAGCGTTGGGCACCATATTTAAGTAGAGAATATAGTGGGTAAGAGAGAGGTTACACCACTGCATAGAGGGGGAAGAGTTGGTGATGATGGCGGTGAAGTTGTTGGTAAAGATTGCGGTGATGATGATGGCCCCCGGTGGCACTCCGGTGCCACCGGAAGCGAGGGGGAGAGAGCCCCCCCTCCTTCTTCTTCTTCCTTGACCTCCTCCCTAGATGGGAGAAGGGTTTTCCCTCTGGTCCATGGCCTCCATGGCGTGGGAGGGGCGAGAGCCCCTCCGAGGTTGGATATGTCTCTCTGTCTCTCTCTGTTTCTGCGTTCTCAGATTCTACCCTTTCACCATTTCTTATATTCTCGGAGATCCGTAACTCCGATTGGGCTGAAATTTTAATACGATCTCTATCCGGATATTAGTTTTCTTGCGGCGAAAGAAGGGCATCAACCGCCTTACGGGGTGGCCACGAGGGTCAGGGGCGCGCCCCCTGCCTCGTGGCCCCCTCGGGCATCATCTCGCGTGGATTTTTCTTCCCAAATATATATATATATATATTCCAAAAAAACCTCCGTCAGTTTTTATCCCGTTTGGACTCTGTTTGATATGGATATTCTGCGAAAGAAAAAACATGCAACAAACAGGAACTGGCACTGGGCACTGGATCAATATGTTAGTCCCAAAAATAGTATAAAAAGTTGCCAAAAGCATATGAAAGTTGTAGAATATTGGCATGGAACAGTCAAAAATTATAGATACGACGGAGACGTATCAGATTTCTCCTCCAATATTTATGATGAACTACTTGCTACATTTAGAACATTTTTGTTTTTACTTTTGAAGACTTTTCCCATTTTACTTTATTTTAAATTTGAAATTTGAAGCGGCTTTGAATCAACGCGAGTTTAATCAACAGTAATCAAAGTGACTGGCATCATTAGCAGAGGGTTACTGTAGCTTAATTATCCGGGCGTCACAATTCTCCTCCACTATAAGAAATCTCGTCCCGAGATTTAGGAGGGGGAGTAAGGGGAAGGGATTAGGTTACAAAATTCTAATGAATCTTCTCGGTCGTGGTTGCTCTTCTCGAAGAAGTTGACCGCTTCTGTTGATGTCATCATTCCTTAGCTTATGGTTATCAGGATAAGTCATCAGCCTTTCTTGGTGAACTTCATCGTACTTACCAATCAGAAAGGGGCAGCCCGACAACGATAGAATGCTATCAGGGGAAATCATCTGGGGTATATCCCATGAATGATCACATGAGTAACTCTCGAATTGGTTGAATGTAACACATCGAGAGATGAGCAAGAAGGTACGATAAGAAGTTTCAAGTGGCCAGTCAATCGTTCGTTGCCTAAAACAGAGTTTGAAAGGGTTTTGGAGCAACGGGAATAAGTATTATGTCTGATACCAGAATTGATGATCTCTTGGAAGGTGGCTCGTGAATTACATACGAAGCCAAGCATGAGGAATAACCTTTAGGAGCTGGGGTGTACAGGAGACTCAGGTTTCGATCCTATGGAACTGTGGGTTATGGGCCCACCATGTGGGTTAAAAGTAGGAGGAACAGTGACATCTTGCATGGTCAGGATAGCAAGGCATGTCAGAGGGTAGCCTGTCAGTTATGTCGGCAACAACATCCGTAACAAGGGCGAGGGATGAAGAGAACCATTTTCCTTCTTTTTGAACGAGGCGGACCAATAGGCAAAGTTCTCGTCCATCGGTGGCTACCGGAATGTCATCAACAATAGTAATAGGGTCTTGCTGACAGAATCGTACACCGAGGTGCTTACATAAGCAGGAGAATATTACTGCTTAGATCATATGGATCACAAGAAAGGTTAAACCAAACAATGGAAAGAAAAATATGATTATCAGATTAAACATAACAATGGAAAGGAAAATGTGTCTAAACACCTATTTCAAGGGTATATCCTTCCCAAGGACAAGCATAGTACGATATCCATGACAGGATATAATGTAGAAAACCCTTTAGGGAAGGGGGGAGAAATTTCATGACATTACCCATACAACGGTGTTTGGATAATTGATAAATAAAATTTAGCATTGTGCTTCAAAAGTTCTTATTGAAGATTGGAGTACCACCAACATGCTTCGAGATAGCATTGACATGGTCTTCAAGCAAAGGTCGGACTTGGATACACAAAGCATTTATCAGGAACAACTTCTAAAGCAAGTCATTCCATTTCCTCATGGAAGAATGGTTAACCTTGCCAAAAAGGAAACTATAACAATAGGTCCTCCGGCCAGGTGTGTTGGGCATGACATCATTTTATCGGGTCATATAAAGACCAATGTTATGACTCTTGGAAAACATTCCAACCATCATATCTGACCAAGATTCAGATCTGATTGGTGTCAGATACCACAGACTCAGGATGCCTGAGAAAGAAAAGGTGCAACACAATTGACGAGATGACATTATAAGATTCTCGGGCAATGAACTATGGAAGCAAGTTCTGAAACAAGAGTTCATCATTAAAACCAATGAGAGGATGAAAAGGTGGCTGATGGACTCAGCGACAATTCATCGAGGTTTCCAAAATGATGGATTCCCACAATTATGAGAACTAGGAGAAAACATTTGTCAGATCAAATGTTATATTGATGTATGCTCGAGGAAAACATACACAATTAAACATTGGTTGAAAGGTGCACGCGAGATATGGGTTTAGGTACCATGATCAATGCTAGAATGGTGATTCAATAAATAATAGTCTAAGAAGGAACTGTCGACCATTAACTCCAAAGAAATAGGGTTGCTAGAAGTTTTGAAGTCGCACATCATAGTTCAATTGTCAGTTTTTCCCGTTAGACACGGCACGGGGACCAAGGAAGGAACGGATATGGTAAGAAGTATCACCTGTATCAAGAATTCTTTAAGAGGTGGTGAAATTCTCATGACATTCTCGACATAAAAGATGGTAATACTCCAAGGTAAAGAAGAACAAATGCTGGATATCAAGGAACTCAAGGTACAACACAAAACATGAACAAGTTTTGGGTCAGAGTGAATGCAAGAATGTTGTCTATGTTAATAAAAATCATCGAGGGGAGAAGGATGGCATTTCTCATCATGAATTTCGACTCACAACTTGGAAGAAGTCAAATTGTAGACAATGATCACAACAAATTTGTCGAGTGGTTTCAAGAAGATGTAAACGATTGGCGATGACATCAAGTCAAAGGAATGTCGAAGCAAAAGGTTATTGGAACCACAAATATATCATAAACTCGAAATCAAGCTTGTTGTTCAAGGGAAAATGATATGATGAGGAAAGTCAACTTAAGCTTAGCTCATTGTCGAACATTGCGCTCCAGGAAGAAGGACCAGGTATCATGATACGTCTCCAACATATCTATAATTTTTGATTGTTCCATGCTATTATATTATCAACCTTGGATGTTTTATATGCATTTATATGCTATTTTATATGATTTTTTGGACTAACCTATTAACCCAGAGCCTAGTGCCAGTTTCTGTTTTTTCCTTGTTTTAGAGTATCGCAGAAAAGGAAAATCAAACGGAGTCCAATTGACCTGAAACTTCACGGAACTTATTTTTGGAAGGAAAGCAACCCGGGAGACTTGGAGTCCACATCAAGGAAGCTTCGAGGAAGCCACAAGGTAGGGGGGCGCGCCCTCCACCCTCGTGGCTCCCCTGACGTACTTCTTCCTCCTATATATATCCATATACCCTAAAAACATCCGGGAGCACAATAGATCGGGAGTTCCGCCGCCAGAAGCCTCCGTAGCCACCGAAAACCAATCTAGACCCGTTCCGGCACCCTGTCGGAGGGGGAAATCCCTCTCCGGTGGGCATCTTCATCATCCCGGTGCTCTCCATGACGAGGAGGGAGTAGTTCTCCCTGAGGGATGAGGGTATGTACCAGTAGCTATGTGTTTGATCTCTCTCTCTCTCTCTCGTGTTCTTGAGGTGATGCAATCTTGATGTATCGCGAGCTTTGCTATTCTCCCCCTCTACTCTCTTGTAATGGATTGAGTTTCCCCTTTGAAGTTGTCTTATCGAATTGAGTCTTTAAAGATTTGAGAACACTTGATGTATGTCTTGCCGTGCCTTTTTGTGGTGACAATGGGATATCACGTGATTCACTTGATGTATGTTTTGGTGATCAACTTGCGGGTTCCGCCCATGAACCTATGCATAGGGGTTGGCACACGTTTTCGCCGTGATTCTTCGGTAGAAACTTTGGGGCACTCTTTGAGGTTCTATGTGTTGGTTGAATAGATGAATCTGAGATTGTGTGATGCATATCATATAATCATACCCACGGATACTTGAGGTGACATTGGAGTATCTAGGTGACATTAGGGTTTTGGTTGATTTGTGTCTTAAGGTGTTATTCTAGTACGAACTCTAGGGCTGTTTGTGACACTTATAGGAATAGCCCGACGGATTGATTGGAAAGAATAACTTTGAGGTGGTTTTGTACCCTACCATAATCTCTTCGTTCGTTCTCCGCTATTAGTGACTTTGGAGTGACTCTTTGTTGCATGTTGAGGGATAGTTATATGATCCAATTATGTTATTATTGTTGAGAGAACTTGCACTAGTGAAAGTATGAACCCTAGGCCTTATTTCAACGCATTGCAATACCGTTTGTGCTCACTTTTATCATTAGTTACCTTGCTGTTTTTATATTTTCAGATTACAAAAACCTTTATCTACTATCCATATGCCACTTGTATTACCATCTCTTCGCCGAACTAGTGCACCTATACAACTTACCATTGTATTGGGTGTGTTGGAGACACAAGAGACTCTGTTATTTGGTTGCAGGGTTGCTTGAGAGAGACCATCTTCATCCTACGCCTCCCACGGATTGATAAACCTTAGGTCATCCACTTGAGGGAAATTTGCTACTTTCCTACAAACCTCTGCACTTGGAGGCCCAACAACGTCTACAAGAAGAAGGTTGTGTAGTAGACATCAAGATCTTTTCTGGTGCCGTTGCCGGGGAGGTGAGTGCTTGAAGGTATATCTTTAGATCTTGCAATCGAATCTTTTTGTTTCTTGTTTTATCACTAGTTTAGTTTATAAAAGAAAATTAAAAATGGAATTAAGTTTGTCTCATACGGTTCATCTTTTTAATATCTTTCGTGAGTATGATGGAAAGGAAAATTGTGCCAAAGTGTTAGAAGAAGAATGAATTAAAATGTTTGGCACTAAATCTTTGAATGATGAGCATGATTACAATGTTGTTAGTATGAACTCCTTGAATATCCATAGTACTAATGATGATTGCACTAGTTATGATGAAAATGTCTCCTATAAACATGTCAATTTTTGTGGAGTGCATTGGGTTTGCAAGTACACACCAAATAGGGAAGATAGATATTGCAAGAGGCATAAGTACTTAGAAACTAAATTGTTGCAAGAAAGGCTAGATGTTTGTGCTGAAAATTTATTTTTTCTTGGCCATACTTGTGAGCTTTGCAATGAACGTGGTCATTTAACCATCCGATGCAAATTGTTTCATGATCTAATCGTTTCCAAAAATTGTGATGACTTGATTTCTCTTGCACATCATAATGAACTTAGTTTGCTTATGGGTTACGAAGAAATGAAACGTATAACTAACTATCTTCCAGTATTTGCCCGTGATAAACTTCTTGGCTTTGATCTAGAGGAAATTTATATGTATTGTGCGGTGAATTGTATTGAAAATCCTTATGTTGCCAACTACATAAAGAAAAGAAAACAAATAGAAGATGAAGAGAATACTAATGAAAGGAAGAGATTTCCCAATAACCTCCTATTATTTCTTATGATGAATCAGGTAACGAGGAGGAGCCTCCTATTCAACCAATCTCATTAATAAGGAGCTCCAAAAATAGGATTGAACCCACACATGATGTGGTGAAGAAGAAGAAAAGAAAAAGGAAGAGAGGTAAAAAGATATATCGCCCAAATAATGCTTCTCCTAATACTATTGTGCCTCATGAAAATATAATTGTGGAAGATAATGATACTTCTTATGATCTTGAAAATCTTTTTGGCACTTTCTTGGAAGAATATGATAATTGCTATACTATTGGTGCTATCCATACTATTAATGATGAGAGTGATTATGCTTATGATATGAAAAGGCCCAAGTTTGGGGATGCTATGTTTGATGAAGATGATGTTTTTGAGAATATATTTTCTGCAATTAATATTTGTCCCAAGCTTGGGGATGCTACTTTTAATGAAGATGATATTTTTAGTCTCCCAAGTTTTCATATGCAAATTTATAATGATGATAGCATGCCTCCTACCTATGATGATTATTGTGATGATACTTATGCTATAAAAAGTAGTGATTATATTTATAAAACTTGTCATGATTATGATTACCCCTTTTCCGAACATTAATCTTTTAATGTGGAAACAATTTATAGTATTTGAGTCTCTTATGATACTCCCACTATTCCGAATGAGAAGAATTTTGCTTATGTGGAGAGTAATAAAAATTCTATGCTTGTAGATCATGAAAAGAATGCTTTAGGTGCTGGTTATATTGTTGAATTCATTCATGATGGTACTGAAAATTATTATGAGGGAGGAATATATGCTTGTAGGAATTGCAATAATATCAAGTTTCCTCTCTAGGTGCTTAAATTTTTGAAGTTATCCTTGTTTTACCTTCCTATGCAAGTTGATTCTTGTTCCCACAAGTTGTTTGCTCACAAAATCCCTATGCATAGGAAGTTGGTTAGACTTAAATGCGCTAGTCATATTCTTCATGATGCTCTGTTTATGTTTCAATTCTTATCTTTTATGTGAGCATCATTGAAATCATCATGCCTAGCTAGGGGCGTTAAACGATAGCGCTTGTTGGGAGGCAACCCAACTTTATTTTTTTCCTTGATTTTTGTTCCTGTTTAGTAATAAATAATTTATCTATACTCTGTCATGGTTGTGTTTTTGTGTTTAATTAGTGTTTGTGCCAAGTAGAACCTTTGGGAAGACTTGGGAAAAGTCTTTGCGATCATGCTGTAAAAAACAGAAACTTTAGCGCTCACGAGAACTGCTGCCATTTTTATTTGGAAAGTGATATTTAGTTAATTCTTTTTGCAGATGATTAATAGGTAAATTCCTCAGGTCCAACAATTTATTTTAGAATTTTATGAGTTTCAGAAGTATACGTTTGATCCATATTACTACAGACTGTTCTGTTTTTGACAGATTCTGTTTTCGATGTGTTGTTTGCTTATTTTGATGAATCTATGAGTAGTATCAGAGGGTATGAACCATAGATAAGTTGGAATACAGTAGATAGTACACCAATATGAATTTAGAATTAGTTCACAACAGTGCCTAAGTGGTGATTTATTTTCTTATACTAACGGAGCTTACGAGTTTTCTGTTAAGTTTTGTGTTGTGAAGTTTTCAAGTTTTGGGTAAATATTCGATGGACTATGGAATAAGGAGTGGCAAGAGCCTAAGATTGGGTATGCCCAAGGCACCCCAAGGTAATATTCAATGACAACCAAGAGCCTAAGCTTGGGGATGCCCCGGACGGCATCCCCTCTTTCGTCTTCGTTCATCGGTAACTTTACTTGGAGCTATATTTTTATTGACCACATGATATGTGTTTTTCTTGGAGCGTCATTTTATTTTATTTAGGTTTGCTTGATGTTTTAATAAAATACCAAGATCTTAAATTCTTAAATGTTAGAGAGTCTTCATATAGTTGCATAATTATTCGACTACTCATTGATCTTCACTTATATCTCTCGGAGTAGTTTGTTTTTGCTCTAGTGCTTCACTTATATCTTTCTAGAGCACGGTGGTGGTTTTATTTTGAAGAAATTAATGAACTCTCATGATTCACTTATATCATTTTGAGAGTCTTTAGAACAGCATGGTAGTTCGCTTTGGTTATGAAACTAGTCCTAATATGATGGGCATCCAAGAGGGATATAATAAAAACTTTCATATAAAGTGCATTGAATACTATGAGAAGTTTGATACTTGATGATTGTTTTGAGATATGGAGATGGTAATATTAGAGTCATGCTAGTGGGTAGTTGTGAATTTGAGAGATACTTGTGTTAAAGTTTGTGATTCCTGTAGCATGCACGTATGGTGAACCGTTATGTGATGAAGTCGGAGCATGATTTATTTATTGATTGTCTTCCTTATGAGTGGCGGTCGGGGACGAGCGATGGTCTTTTACTACCAATCTATCCCCCTAGGAGCATGCGTGTAATACTTTGTTTCGATAACTAATAGATTTTTGCAATAAGTATGTGAGTTCTTTATGACTGATGTTGAGTCCATGGATTATACGCACTCTCACCCTTCCATCATTGCTAGCCTCTCTAGTACCGCGCAACTTTCGCCGGTACCATAAACCCACCATATATCTTCCTCAAAACAGCCACCATACCTACCTATTATGGCATTTCCATAGACATTCTCAGATATATTGCCATGTAACTTTCCACCGTTCCGTTATTATGACACGCTTCATCGTTGTCATATTGCTTTGCATGATCATGTAATTGACATCATATTTGTGGCAAAGCCACCATTCATAATTCTTTCATACATGTCACTCATGAGTCATTGCATATCCCGGTACACCGCCGGAGGCATTCATATAGAGTCATATTTTGTTCTAAGTATCGAGTTGTAATTCTTGAGTTGTAAGTAAATAAAAGTGTGATGATCATCATTATTAGAGCATTTTCCCAGTGAGGAAAGGATGATGGAGACTATGATTCCCACATAAGTCGGGATGAGACTCCGAACGAAAAAAAGAGGCCACAAAAAAGAAGAGAAAAGTCCCAAATAAAAAAATAAAAAAATGAGAGAAAAAGAGAGAAGGGGCAATGCTACTATCCTTTTACCACACTTGTGCTTCAAAGTAGCACCATAATCTTCATGATAGAGAGTCTCCTATGTTGTCACTTTCATATACTAGTGGGAATCTTTCATTATAGAACTTGGCTTGTATATTCCAATGATGGGCTTCCTCAAAATGCCCTAGGTCTTCGTGAGCAAGCAAGTTGGATGCACACCCACTTAGTTTCTTTCTAAGCTTTCATACACTTATAGCTCTAGTGCATCCGTTGCATGGAAATCCCTACTCACTCACATTGATATCTATTGATGGGCATCTCCATAGCCCGTTGATACGCCTAGTTGATGTGAGACTATCTTCTCCTTTTTGTCTTCTCCACAACCACCATTCTATTCCACCTATAGTGCTATGTCCATGGCTCACGCTCATGTATTGCGTGAAGATTGAAAAAGTTTGAGAACATCAAAAGTATGAAACAACTGCTTGGCTTGTCATCGGGGTTGTGCATGATTTAAATATTTTGTGTGGTGAAGATAGAGCATAGCCAGACTATATGATTTTGTAGGGATAGCTTTCTTTGGCCATGTTATTTTGAGAAGACATGATTGCTTAGTTAGTATGCTTGAAGTATTATTATTTTTATGTCAATATTAAACTTTTGTCTTGAATCTTATGGATCTGAATATTCTTGCCACAATAAAGAGAACTACATGGATAAATATGTTAGGTAGCATTCCACATCAAAAATTCTGTTTTTATCATTTACCTACTCGAGGACGAGCAGGAATTAAGCTTGGTGATGCTGATACGTCTCCAACGTATCTATAATTTTTGATTGTTCCATGCTATTATATTATCAACCTTGGATGTTTTATATGCATTTATATGCTATTTTATATGATTCTTTGGACTAACCTATTAACCCAGAGCCCAGTGCCAGTTTCTGTTTTTTCCTTGTTTTAGAGTATCGCAGAAAAGGAAAATCAAACGGAGTCCAATTGACCTGAAACTTCACGGAACTTATTTTTGGAAGGAAAGCAACCCGGGAGAGTTGGAGTCCACGTCAAGGAAGCTTCGAGGAAGCCACGAGGTAGGGGGGCGCGCCCTCCACCCTCGTGGGCCCCTCGTGGCTCCCCTGGCGTACTTCTTCCTCCTATATATATCCATATACCCTAAAACATCCGGGAGCACAATAGATCGGGAGTTCCGCCGCCAGAAGCCTCCGTAGCCACCGAAAACCAATCTAGACCCGTTCCGGCACCCTGTCGGAGGGGGAAATCCCTCTCCGGTGGGCATCTTCATCGTCCCGGTGCTCTCCATGACGAGGAGGGAGTAGTTCTCCCTCGGGGCTGAGGGTATGTACCAGTAGCTATGTGTTTGATCTCTCTCTCTCTCTCTCTCGTGTTCTTGGGGTGATACGATCTTGATGTATCGCGAGCTTTGCTATTATAGTTGGATCTTATGTTGCTTCTCTCCCTCTACTCTCTTGTAATGGATTGAGTTTCCCCTTTGAAGTTATCTTATCGGATTGAGTCTTTAAAGATTTGAGAACACTTGATGTATGTCTTGCCGTGCGTATCTGTGGTGACAATGGGATATCACGTGATTCACTTGATGTATGTTTTGGTGATCAACTTGTAGGTTCCTCCCATGAACCTATGCATAGGGGTTGGCACACGTTTTCGTCGTGATTCTCCGATAGCAACTTTGGGGCACTCTTTGAGGTTCTATGTGTTGGTTGAATAGATGAATCTGAGATTGTGTGATGCATATCGTATAATCATACCCACGGATACTTGAGGTGACATTGGAGTATCTAGGTGACATTAGGGTTTTGGTTGATTTGTGTCTTAAGGTGTTATTCTAGTACGAACTCTAGGGCTGTTTGTGACACTTATAGGAATAGCCCAAGGGATTGATTGGAAAGAATAACTTTGAGATGGTTTCGTACCCTACCATAATCTCTTCGTTTGTTCTCCGCTATTAGTGACTTTGGAGTGACTCTTTGCTGCATGTTGAGGGATAATTATGTGATCCAATTATGTTATTATTGTTGAGAGAACTTGCACTAGTGAAAGTATGAACCCTAGGCCTTATTTCAATGCATTGCAATACCGTTTGTGCTCACTTTTATCATTAGTTACCTCGCTGTTTTTATATTTTTAGATTACAAAAACCTTTATCTACTATCCATATACCACTTGTATTACAATCTCTTCGCCGAACTAGTGCACCTATACAATTTACCATTGTATTGGGTGTGTTGGGGACACAAGAGACTCTTTGTTATTTGGTTGCAGGGTTGCTTGAGAGAGACCATCTTCATCCTACGCCTCCCACGGATTGATAAACCTTAGGTCATCCACTTGAAGGAAATTTGCTACTGTCCTACAAACCTCTGCACTTGGAGGCCCAACAACGTCTACAAGAAGAAGGTTGTGTAGTAGACATCATAACACAGTTAAAAAGTTGCACGATAATGACATAGCCGATCAGACTAGGAATGACTTGAAGGACTATTAAACTCGTAAGGAACAAAAATTATTTAGAGTTATTGAATCGGAGTGCTGACTCGATTCACTATTCAGTGTTCTCGGTTGACGACAACCCAGAACCTAGGAACAATTGGATCCGATGAGAAATAATAGTTGATGAAGAAACCATTAGAAGTTATGATGTTCCATGATATTCTTGAGATACCAGGTTGTAATACTCGACGGTAGATCAAAGTAAAGGTTGGACTGGTGTATTGATCCACACAAGACAAGTGCTTAAACTTGCCCAAGAAATGGGATCAAAGAAGAACATATGGTCGGAACCACAATTGCAAAGGATCAATTCACCAATACCAATGGATATTATATCAAGAAAATAGTTATTATTACAAGAAGAGTCCATGATAGGATCTACATCGTGTCCATGGGCATGAACACAAAGTTCAAGGTCGACTCCCACTTCTCTAATGCATAACCTTTCATTCACTTCTCGCCTTCGACGAAGTTGTAGTGTTGAAGTTTTATCTGCCATATCAATAGTAGAGTATGACCCGTAGTAGTTTCCGGGTTAACACAGATTAGAAAAGGCATAGGTTCAACCCATCAGGGCCTCTTAGGAACATATACCACAAACTTTTAGGAGTAATTTATACAAGCTCGATAGTAGAGCAGGCTTGAGAAAGCAGAGGGTACAATTTACCAAAGGCATTATGTATCCAAGGGAAGGCTCACAAGATTATTGAATATGAAGGACATTGTTGGATAAAATCGGACGAAGGGTCTGGTGGTCCACAAGGGACCCGATGTGAGCATCGGTACTCAACCAGGGGAAGAAAGAATGCCAGGAGATCAGATTATAGAAACAACTGACTAACTTAAAGCTCAAATGCATAGGAATTATGAATTCCAAGACAAGGGATCAGAATCAATGCTCTGATTAGGGATGGATAAGTTGAGTAGCCTTAGGGGTACAATCGATGGCAATTTGATTGGTCGAGATCCAGCTCATGTTTAAAATGACGTCTGAGCCGGAAGGACGAAATGAAGGATCTGATTAAGGATTGCGAGCATTCACAACATATTGATTCAACAAACTCAAAATGATAATGACTAAGGATGCCAATAAAATTACCTAACTTATGGGATTAACCATAATGCAAGCAAGCAATAATTTCAAGAGCAATAGGTTGCTCAGGATTTTCGGAAGATCGAATGGTATTTCGAAGACTGTTCTGAAATACATGAATCAACTGGGATGAGCGGATACTCGGTAAGCGTGAGAAATTATCCATAGGGGTATTCATGTGGCAAGGAACTGCAAGGCAGTAGGCACAAAGTATTCTCGGAACAATAAAGAGAATTCCGGGGTATCTTGTAATAACAAGATCAACGGGGAATGAATGTAAGAATGGCAAGTGTGCATAGTTATCCATAGGTGTTTATCGATGGAAGGGAATTGCAAAAGCGATGGCACAAAGTCTCGAGAGAACATCATAGAGTATCTTCAAAATCTTCTGGTGCAGCAGACGATCATCGGTAATAAGGTGCTCCCCGGGTGAAAGTGATCACGAGATCCTAATGTTAGATTTAGCAAAAAATCATTTAACCCAAATAGAAGAAAGATCAGAGTCCCAGAGTATAGACGAGGAATAAAAGATCATAATACCACCAAATGGCGACGTGGGCCCATAGGCCGCACAGCCATGTTAGTAAAACAGTTTTCATTGACTAGACTCAACTTCGGCCAAGGAGTGTGGAAGGGGGATTCCTATAGGCAGTCAGCTCTGATACCAACTTGTGACGCCCCCGATTCAATCGTACACTAATCATACACGCAAACGTGTACGATCAGGATCAGGGACTCACGGGAAGATATCACAATACAACTCTAAAGATAAAATAAGTCATACAAGCATCATATTACAAGCCAGGGGCCTCGAGGGCTCGAATACAATAGCTCGATCATAGACAAGTCAGCGGAAGCAACAATATCTGAGTACAGACATAAGTTAAATAAGTTTGCCTTAAGAAGGCTAGCACAAACTGGGATACAGATCGAAAGAGGCGCAGGCCTCCTTCCTGGGATCGTCCTAAACTACTCCTGGTCGTCGTCAGCGGCCTGCACGTAGTAGTAGGCACCTCCAAGTAGTACAGTCGTCATCGACAGTGGCGTCTGGCTCCTGGACTGCAACGTCTGGTCGCAACAACCGGGGATAGAAAGAAGAAAAGGGGGAGCAAAACAACCGTGAGTACTCATCCAAAGTACTCGCAAGCAAGGAGCTACTACATATGCATTGGTATCAATGAAATGGGTAGTATATGTGGACTGAACTGTAGAATGCTAGAATAAGAGGGGGATAGCTAGTCCTATCGAAGACTACGCTTCTGGCAGCCTCCATCTTGAAGCAGGAGAAGAGAGTAGATGGTAAGTTAACCAAGTAACATCGCATAGCATAACCCTACCCGGTGATCCTCCCCTCGTCGCCCTGTGAGAGAGCGATCACCGGTTGTATCTGGCACATGGAAGGGTGTGTTTTATTAAGTATCTGGTTCTAGTTGTCATAAGGTCAAGGTACAAATCTGGGTCGTCCTTTTATCGAGGGACACGGCTATTCGAATAGATCAACCTCCCTGCAGGGGTGCACCACATTTCCCAGCATGCTCGATCCCCTTTGTCCGGACACACTTTTCTGGGTCATGCCCGACCTCGGAAGATCAACACGTCGCAGCCCTACCTAGGCACAACAGAGAGGTCAGCACGCCGGTCTAAATCCTATGGCGCATGGGTCTGGGCCCATCGCCCATTGCACACCTGCACGTTGCGTACGCGGCCAGTGAGCAGACCTAGCAACCTCCATTACAAAGCAAGTTGCGTTACGTGGTCCAACCCAGCGCGCACCGCTCAGTCGCTGACGTCACAAAGGCTTCGGATGATACCACGACATCGAGTGCCCATAACTGTCCCCGTGTAGTTGGTTAGTGCGTATAGGCCAGTGGCCAGACTCAGATCAAATACCAAGATCTCGTTAAGCGTGTTATTTTGAAGTAACCGCGAACGCCGATCAGGGCCAGGCCCACCTCTCTCCTGGGTGGGCTCAACCTGCCCTGTCGCTCCGCCACAAAGATCCACCCAGAGGGCCGTCGGGACAAAGGTCCTTTCAGCCCCCAATCCGTGAATCACTCGCGGGTACTCCACGAGCCGACCCGTCTTTAGTCATCACATGTATCATGTATATGTATATAGGTATATACCCGTGATCACCTTGCTAGTGATCACGGCCCGATAGTATAGCACGACAGACAGGCAAGAATGTAGGGCCACTAATGAGAAACTAGCATTCTATACTAAGCATTTAGGATTGCACGTAAGGTATCAACAACTGTAGCAACAATGACAGACTATGCATCAGAATAGGATTAACGAAAAGTAGTAACATGCTACACTACTCTAATGCAAGCAGTAGAGAGAAGAATAGGCGATATCTGGTGATCAAGGGGGGGCTTGCTTGGTTGCTCTGGCAAGAAGGAGGGGTCGTCAACAACGTAGTCGATCGGGGCACCAGCAGCGGCGTCAGTCTCGTAGTCTATCGGAGAGAAGAGGGGGAAGAAACAATGAATACAACGCAAACAAATGCATATCGATGCATGGCATGACAGGTAACAGTGCTAGGTGTGCCCTAACATGATATGAGGTGATACCGGTGAAGGGGGGAAACATCCGGGAAAATATCCCTGGTGTTTCGCATTTTTGGACAGATGAATCGGAGGGGGAAAATTGTGTGCCTGCTATGCTAGGGATGTGTGGCGGACGAATGGGCTGCGTATCCGGATTCGTCTCGTCGTTCTGAGCAACTTTCATGTACAAAGTTTTCCCATCCGAGCTACTGTTTATTTTATATTAATTTTTAAAAGATTTAATCATTTTTAGAATTTATTTAATTATTTTAAATCAACATTATTCAGAAAAGTGTTCGCTAACGTCATCATGATGTCAGCAGTCAACAATCAATTGACTTGGTCAAACTGACGCGTGGGTCCTACATGTCATAGGCTATTTAATTAATTAACATTAGTTGATTAGGTTAGTTAGTTAATTAGGTTAATTAAACATAATTAATTAAGTTAATTACTTACTTAATTAATTTTTAAAATTTTATTTATTCTTATTTTTCTTTTGTTATTATTTTCTTTTTTTAATAAACGTTCTAGGGCATGGGCCCCTCATGTCATTGGCCTATCGGCCTAGCGGGCATAGGCGGGTTACGGGCGCTGGCCCGCCCAGGTCAATACGGGGCTGGGTGCCAGCCACAGGCACGGCGACGCCGACCACCTGAGGGGACATGGGCGAGAACACGGCGAGGCGGGTTCGTCCGACCGGAGGGAGGGAAACGAGGCGACGCACGGGTGCAGGGGAGAGACGACGCAACAGTTGGCGGCCGCGGCGCTCAACGCGGAGCGGTGGTGGGCGGAGCCGAGCGGCAAGGGCAGTGGTAGGCGTGGGCGGAGCGGTGGCGACCAAAGGCGGGCGCGGCTGGGACGAGCTGCCGGCGGCAGCGACGCAACGCAGCAGCAACAGCCGCAGTTCGTAACAAGGAGCAGGGGGAAGAGGCACGATCGGATGCTAGGCTTGGATGTGCGAGGGGCGCGCGACACACGCAACCGGGCGCGGCGAGCACGTTGCGAGGGCGCGTCCGGGCGCGGACGGTGGCCAAGGTGCGCGGCGACGGGGCGACAGGAGGACGCGGCCATGGCAGCAGGCAGGGTGAGCAGTGACACGGTGCGACAACGATAGCTAGTTGGGAGAGAGGCGCGCCTCGGGTGGACGTGCGCGCGCGAGGGCGCGACCAGGTCGTGCACTGAGCGGGGCACCGGGCGCGGCAACGGGAGGACGCGGACGGCGTGCATCGACGTGGTCGTGCGAAGGAGAAGAGGGCGCTCACAGGGAGGGTGTAGGGTTCGAGGCAGCGGGGCTCGGGGAGGAGTCGGGGACGCATCGCCGGGGACGGGGAGCGGCCGCGGCTCCAGGAGGGCATCGCGCGAGGGACAGGAGAGGTGCGGAGGAGGCCGGGGGTGGCGGTGCTCATCGCCGGTTGGCTGCAGCCCCAGTGGAGCGATGGCAGTCCTCAGGCGTGGGGTGCCAGGTGGAAGGGATCGAATAGGGGGCGCCCCTCCTCTGTGCGTCTGCGTGTGTGTGTGTGTGTCGTGGGTGACGACGCGGAGAGGGAACGAGGGAGAGTGGGGATTGTGGGGGGTGTGTGAGGTGCAATAGTTAGGTCACGGGGGGGGGGGGGGGGGGGGGGGGGGGGGGGGGGGGGGGGGGGGGGGGGGGGGGGGGGCCGGCCTGGTGGCCTCTTGGCCAGCTGGGCCTCACGGCCCAGCGAGGGGGGCAGTTGGTCTTTTGTTCTTTTTTTGTTTGCTTTTGTTTTTTATTTTCCTTTCTTCTAACCTTAATATATTTTAGTTTAAATAAAATACAACAATAGTCCTTGAATTAGTTTTACTAAATATTCCAGTGCCACAAACAATTTAGCACATTTTAGAAAGTAGTTTGTATTTGTTTATTAATTTACGAGTATTTAATTAATAGTTTTACCACTATTGTATTTATTATTATGCATTTGACTACTTTATAAGAGTGTGATTTCTCCTCCAATATTTATTATGAACTACTTGCTACATTTAGAACATTTTTGTTTTGACTTTTGAAGACTTTTCCCGTTTGACTTTATTTTAAATTTGAAATTCGAAGCAGTTTTGAATCAACGCGAGTTTAATCAACAGTAATCGAAGTGGCGTGGTATCATTAGCAGAGGGTTACTGTAGCTTAATTATCCGGGCGTCACGGCACTTCACATTATCGAGTTTTATAGGTGTGAGTGGTGACTTCGGATGGTTTGATGTATGTTTTTGTTAGACCTTGATGAAATAATAAATAAAAATGGCCGCATGTATCGATTGATGTAGAGGCCGGGGTTTTAACCCCTTTTTAAGAAAAAAATATTTACTTTGCATCGAATTGGTTGGGGGACAATAGTTGCCTAGTTGTTTGAACTGTCACGCATCTAAGATCATGAAGATAGCATCTTCTTCAAACTAAAGTTCGGTTATATTAGTTCTTTAGTCATTTATTTTTCCAAATTTTGGAGCCTCATTTTCCACTTTGCACCGGGACCGAACTCCTGGAGACACCCTGCATTCATGGAGAGTAATATTCAGTCATGCGGCAACCTAGTTATTATAAAATGGCAACAGGTGATTATTTTTGAACAGTAAGTTAGCTCACTTGGTTAGGGGAGTCAATGTACACCCTAATCACCTGGGTTGAATTCCTCATGAACGACTAAAAGCATACGTAATTGGCATTCCTTCCAAAAAATGACTGTAATCTGCCTATAACTACTAAGTGACTATAAACTAACAATTTAAGATCCCATGATCGTTGATTGGATAAATGGTCTGACTAATAAAAGTTTTCTCAATACTCCCTTCTTTCCGGTTTATAAGTCTCAATTCAAAATTCTCACTAACCAAGGTAGATAATGAATGGTGGAATATTTTTTGTAGTTTGCAAAAGCACTTAATTAATGCTTTTGTTTTCCTCAAAAAATTATGTTTACGAATGCATTAATTGCAATGCATGCATGCATAAAGTGCATGCATTGGTCAGTTTTCTCTTAATACTTGCATGCAATGATTTAATGCACCTTGAAGTCTGAACATGTGATGGAGACCAACCAAATTGAGCCTTATAAAATGGAAAAACTAAGGGGCTGTTTGTATTGTGACTATCTTTGCCATATATTGCCACATAATTTTTGCCACACTTGCCACACTTGCCTTAGTTGAGTTGCTCAAATTGTTAGCCACATTTTGGCTTGCCTAAGGGAATCTTGACAGACTTTTTATGTCTATGACATGTGGGGTTCACTACTCATAAAAAAATCTTGCCTTACGTGTGGCTAGAACCAAACACTTACCTAACTTGGTCAAACTTGCCTAAGGTTAGGTGTGGCAAAGTGTGGCTGGGAACCAAACAGACCCTAAAATTTTGAGATAAGCCGTATAAACCGGAAAGGAGGGAGTATTTTTTAAGAGGAGATCTTTTGTAATGATCGTAATGGTAGTATCATAGGTAGTATCATGCATGCCAACTAGACAAATCTAATAAGATGGCATAGAATTAAATGAAGAAATAGAAGATTGAGTATCATATCATGATACCGTATCATATTAAATGGTGTGCTACTATGTGTCATGCATGTCAATAAATGAAGTTAGATATGATAGTACTAACTTATGATACTATGCACTATGGATGTAGTATCAGACACTAGTATCATATGCATGACACTAGTATATGATACTCGCCGTTACGACCAACCTTATGGTAGTATCATAGGTAGTATCATGCATACCAACTAAGCAATTTTGATAAGATGGCATAGAATTAAATGAAGAAATAGATGCTTGAGTATCATATCATGATAGCATATCATATTAAATGATGTGCTACTTTGTGTCATGCATGACAATAAATATAATACTCTATGATACCAACATATGATACTTTGCATTACGGATATAGTATCATACACTAATATCATATGGATGATACTAGTATATGATACTCCTCATTACAATCAGCCGACTCATCTCAAAATTTTCACTTTTCCATTTTGTCTCAATTTTATTGCTTTCTATCACATACTCCAATGTATTCAAATTTCAAGGTGCATTAAATTGTTGCAGGCAAGAGAAAATTCATCAATGTATGTACATAAGTTTTTGGTCACACATGCATGCATTGTAATTAATACGTTGGTAAACACATTTTTTAGAGAAAAATGAGCGCATTGATTGAATAATTTTGCAAATTACAATTTTTTGAATTGAGCCTTATAAACTAAAAGAGAGGGAGTACTTGATTTCCAAACCAAGAAAATCTTTGTGATGCTATATTTTTTAGTACAACAGTAATAACAAATCACTCAAGAGGCACACTACACTTCGATTGCGTAAGGAGCGGAGGCTCGTGGGGACGTCGGCAATCATCTGTTGGTCACATTGTCTTCTGGCCAAAGCAGCAAGCTCGTGAGCCAAAGAATTGCACCCACGATGCTGACGCTGTGGTAATGTCATGGATCAGTGCATGGTGGATCGACCTGCTCGGTGCAGCAGGTAAACAATTCAGTGACAATTACTCCTTCCGTTTATTTTTATAAGACGTTTCAAACAGCTTGCTTTGTACTATTTTAAACAGTGTCTGAATGTTTAAAACATTTTATAAAAATGAACAGAGGTTATATGTTGCAATCAAGTTTCAGGACGACACACGTGGTCGTCCTGAAACTTGATTGCAACATATAACCTTGACATGTGAGTCGAGTGAGGTGAACTCGCCTGCGCGCTCACATGTGGCTTCTGCACCCATTCCACCCCCGCCGACGGATAATCTCAATGCTCTTTTTGCAAAAGAGTTTTGTGACTTGCTCGCTAGCGTGCATGCTATTAGCCCTGGAACTGGAAGGGCGATTGCTTGCCTCCTGACGGGAACGACATTCAAGGGCAAATACAAGATGAGTGATTGCTCTCGGACTGGTATAGTGAAGGAGAAGTCACTAAGGTGCAAAGGCAAAAAGAGTGGCGCCATAGGTAAGACGCCCGCAGCTGCTTAATGGATGATTCCCGGTCCCTCGGCTCATCCTCACGGTTTGGGTCGTCATTGTGGTTTCGGCGTGGCTCACTATCTTTTGTTGGGATGTTATTGCCGGGTTTAAAATTGTGGTGTACAAGCATGAGGAGTTATTGTGTGTTAGAAAGGTTTGGCGGGTTGCACGTGTGCCCGTGGGGTCATGATTGGTGAGTAACCCAATTATGATCTGATTGTATCGGTTTTAACCCGGTTTCCCGTACATTAATTAGGCGATTCTCTTTTTCTTAATTAATTGATGAGGCAATTCTTTTGCCTTCATTTCGAAAAAAAGTTTCAGGACGACGACGGCCTCGGTACAGGCTAATTCAGTGCCCTTCGGCTCCACGCTGCTGCAGCGTTGTAGGAGTAAGTATGATATCAAATCGTTCTGTGTCACAGCCTCCGTCGTCCAGGGCATACGCGCAATCAGTGCAACACATTGTCAACTAATGACGACAAGACAGCGGCCCTTGTATTTAAATCCAGTGGGTAATAAAACAATGATGTACAAGTTTCTCATAATGTCAAGATAGCTATGCGGCGGCTACGAGAGTACGAGTGCTCCGTCAAATATAAGGGATAGTGTCATAGTGGGAGTAAGTAACATAACACACTTCAAATTTGTTTTGCTTATGTGGTAGATAGTTAATGAGAAGTAGTAACATAATATATTACTGTAGCATAGCGCTTCACAAGACAAGATGAGTCTACGAGTTAATAAATGATATCATCTATGACACTACTATTATATTACTTTATACTTTGAAGATAGTAACTTAGACGAATGTCATATGCATGGCACTAGTATAAATTACTCCCCACTATAACCAGCCTAACGTTTGTGCTTAAGTTAGCAAACTATTACTAGTTTTCTTTCTTTGGAAGAAGGAACTTTCATCAATCAAACATAGTGCAGAGACTTTTTAGAAACTTCTTATCTATTCATACTCAATCATGTTTAGTACAACAAAGAACACCGGAGTTACACCAGGCCCTTGGACCACCTAACAACGACTACAAGCACAAAGACGAGCCGAAGGGGCGTCGTCACCATTGCCCCACCTTCACCAAAGTCGAGCAAACCATGTTGTAGTAGATAATCAGAAAGTTGTCACGCTAAGGCCCTATAGGACAAGCGCACCAGAGCAACAAATATCGTCAATGAAGACAATCGTCCTTTTCTTTTCTTTCTCTGAAAAGAGGGAAAATCCCTGCCTCTGCATCAAGCAATACACACAACCACTTTATTAATTAAACATACACCCAAGTCCCAAATACCATAAGGTTTACGGCAGTACACGACCTAAATGTCAGCAACAAGATTACATAGCTCACCTATGTAATCTGCTATTCACACGCCAGCCAAACTGGTTAAACATACCCCACGCAACTGTTTTCTGGCGGTTGTACCCAAATGCCATAAGCCTCTGCGCATTCATCACTGCAGGGTCCCTCCCACTGACAGGGGGTTGGGGAGCGAGGTAGTCCTCACCTCCATAGCCCAAAGGCCATCGGAGGCGGGGTGGACCCGTGCTGCTGACAAGGAAAGGAGGAAACATGATCAACTGGGATCTTAGTGTAGAATGTGCTAACTATTTCACCTTGAGAGTTTCAAAGACAATGGGTTGTTTGTTGTTGTGAACACCACATGCAAGGGCATCCTAATTGAACCTTCAAAAATACTTAATTGTTCAGAAGAAATCGATTTTGAGGAGTTCAATTATAGCTAGTCGAACCACTAATGTTTTAACTGCTATTTTTTCAGCAGCTAAGGGTAACTTTTAGCAAAAGATTCCCTTTCCCTCACGCGCCCGCCTTTCTATCTTGCTTGGCCGACTCCATGCCGGCACCACCCCATTGTGTTTCTTGCCTCTGGTGACCACCCCACATACCGGCCAACATCTTTTTAGCCCCGCCAACTTTCGGCCGACAAATTCCGATGAGATTCTGGGAAGAAACCGACAAAAAAATGTCTTCACTTTTTTGTCTTTATCATCTCCGACCATGGCAACCCTCCTTTTCCTTGTCCTAGCCTGGCGGCACTCCTCCCCTCGTCCCCGGCCAGACTAAAGCTACACCATGTACGAAGGAGCACCTAGGAATTTTTTGCCTAAATGAAGAAAACTTGCAAAGGAAGGTGGCCAATGTCTCCTATCGTTTTTTTTGTGAATCCTTGCATTACAGACCCCACCATCCCGCCACTCGGAGAAGGATGAGGGGAAGAGCCCATTCAAATTCAGAAGCGGCCAAGACATGGACCTGGACTCCTGGAGGATGAATTTTGCCTACTTTCTCGACTACCACTCAAAGTGAGCCTTTATTAAATTACTTTTTGGGAGCATCAATTTTAGGTCTGAGCTAGCTCATGGACATCATCTAGTAACGAGAAGTCGGTGTTTACTTCATGGAAAGAAGAAGAATGTAGGAAGAAGAGGAAGAGGAGGAGATACTTTCATGTGGGGTCTAGTTCATTTGAGGAGTTAAGTTTGAGAGTTCCATTAGCTCCACATATTTTAACTTCTCATATTTAAGAATTTAAGGTCTGAAAAAGATGGTTGAGCAATTAAATTTCGATAATGCTAACTGGTGAATGTTGGCATTTTTTCTAAATGTCTTCTCTACCGCGAAATACCATATTTGTCAACAAATTGTCACCCCACTACAACTAAACTTGCTATAGAAACCGTTCGTAATTCAGCGAAGTTTGCCAGCTATGAGGGTCAAATTTGCTGGTTTGGTCAAAGACGCCCTTATTTTGATGACAGTGGGGTGACAATTTGCGGGTTCTCCCTCCTCTATGTATACAGCGGACTGATATAATAGTGTAGTCGGTACAGACCACCACACCCATTCCAAGGCGCTGAAGCAAAGCAGAGAAGCATGGCTCCTACTGCTGCCCTTCCATGTGATGATGCCGGCCGTGAGCTCCCTCACGTTGCCATCTTCCCGTTCATGGCGAGAGGCCACACCGTCCCGCTCACCCACCTGGCGCACCTCCTACTACGCCGGCGCCTCGCCACCGTGACCTTCTTCACCACCCCGGGCAACGCGGCCTTCGTACGTGCCGCTCTGCCCGACGACGTCGACGTGGTCGAGCTCCCGTTCCCGGACGGGGACGGCCGCGCTTCGCAGGGTGCGGAGAACGTCGAGGGTATTGCGTCGGCGTCCTCCTTCGCCGCCTTCGCAGAGGCCACGACGGGGCTGCGGCCGCGCTTCGAGGAGGCGCTCGCGGCCATGCGTCCCGCCGCCAGCCTGCTCGTCGCCGACGGGTTCCTGTACTGGGCCGGAGAGTCGGCCGGCGCGCTCGGTGTCCCGAGGCTGTCGTTCCTGGGAACATCCGCGTTCGCGCACGTGATGCGAGAGGCGTTCGTGCGCGACAAGCCAGGATGTGGGCCTCCGCAGTGCGACGCTACAGGCGGCGCCACGGGCACCTACACGGTGCCGGAGTTCCCTCACGTCCAGTTCCTGCTGGCCGATATCCCCCCGCTGCCCCTGCCGGCGATAGTCCTCGACGCAAAGATGGCGATGGCGGTCGCCGGGAGCCGCGGCGTGATCATGAACACCTTCCACCACCTCGAGAGCAGCTACATCGATCACTGGGACCGGCACGTCGGGCCCAGGGCCTGGCCCATCGGCCCCTTGTGCCTAGCCCGGCAACCTTCTTCCACCGTCGTCGGCGAAGTCCATAACTCCAAGCCCTCATGGCTGCGGTGGCTGGACGAGAAGGCAGCCGCCGGCCAGTCCGTGCTCTTCGTCGCGCTCGGGACGCTGTTGGCGGTGTCGGACGAGCAGCTCAAGGAGGTGGCGCGAGGGCTGGAAGAGGCAGAGGTGAACTTCCTGTGGGCCGTGCGGGACGATAGTTCTGACCTCGGCATAGGATTCCACGAGCGCGTCCAAGGAAGGGGCATGGTAACGGGAGGGTGGGTGGACCAACCGGCCATCCTCCAGCACGACTGCGTGAGAGGATTCCTAAGCCACTGCGGATGGAACTCGGTGCTGGAGAGCATGTGCGCCGGCGTGCCATTGGCGGTGTGGCCAATGATGTTTGACCAACCTCTCAACGCGAAGCTGGTTGTTGATGAACTTAAGGTCGGTGTCAGGGTCAGGTCTACCGGAGGGTTGGTCAAGGGTGAGGAGGTTTCGAGGGCGGTGAGGGAGATAATGTTAGGGGAGACAAGGGTGTCGGCGGTGAAGAACGCGGCGGTTCTGGCGGGGCAGGCACAACACGCCATGTCCGCAGGTGGTTCGTCGTGGAAAATGGTGGAGGAGATGATTAGCGAGCTGTCTGGGCAGCCGACAGACAAGGCTAGCAGGCACACGTTGGTGGCAAGTAGTTATGTGCAATGAAGAAATATGAGCAATGTAGCAAGTCCGGAAACCTATTGTAAAATAGCTAGGTGTGATGTTTTGTGCGAATAAAGATCAATGTCAACATGGAACTTTGGTATCTGGTTACGTATATCGGATGATTCTGCGGATTTGTTATTGGTTCTGGTCTTTCTCATCATCTCATGTGACTGAGAAATAATTATTTCTATGTCATCCACAAGAACTATGTGATGTAGAATCAAGATTCGTGCAAATATAAATTGGTGAGAAGGCCTTTATCAGATAGTTATTACTGAGGAATAGCAATTCCTAAGTCGACTAGATTGTATATGCCCATAACAATATTTTATTGAATAAAATAACCAATTAAATGTGGAATTTATTCTCATGATTGAGTGATCATCGACGAAGCTATTCCTTAAAAGTGCACATGAGCATCAACATGCATGTTTGTTTTCGAGCAACCGGCCGGAGCGCTGCCTTTTCATTACGATAGAAGAGAGAAACAGGCACCGAGTTTCAAAACTTCAAACGGAGCTTTGAGACTAGCCATAATGAAGAGTAACATATAATAATAACATACACATATCCTTAGACTATGTTACTATCTTCATACAGTAGTGGGTAGTAACATAAGCGTGGTAACATGCAAAGCTTCATTTATTAGGTTATAGACTCATATTGCATTGGCACATGTGATGTTCCAGTAACTAGCTAAATTACTACAACTACATCTCTCCTCATTAACTCATTGGCACATAATCAAATTTGCTGAGTTGGACTCGATGTTACTGCTGAAGTTACTTCACTGTGACAAGTGTGAATGTGAGGGTGGAAAAAATAAAGATATAAATAATCCATGGACTAATCCACATGGCCGATTCATAATTCAGCCTAGTATCGTCGATGTATAACTCCAAATGGGGCCTTGAATGGGAACGATGACATCATTATTCTCATTGAGAAACACGATACGCACCTTGCAAACCTTAATTTTATCCTTCTCTAGGCCATGTCTAGTCTCAAGATTAACCTCAGCACAAGCAAATCGATCGTTATGGGTTGCCCGCTGCTAAACAAAATCGTGTAGCTAATCATTTGAATTGTAAGCTCGGCTCCTTCCCATATATGTTTCTTTTGTACCCCTATTGTTGATAAAGCTTAAAGCAGCAAATTTCATTCGTATTGAGCAAAACTTGAGGCCCTCTGGAGGGGTACCTATAATACCGGGTGGGGGGGGGGGGGGGGTGTTAAGTGAGCCTTTATTAACTCTTGCCTTTTCAGTCTTCCCATGTGCACCGTGGGCTTCTACTGGCTCTCGAGGTCACTCAAGATTCAACAAACATCGCAGTGCTTTCTTTTGAAACTCTGTTGATAATAGGATGAAGTATATGATGATTAAATGGAAGCTTATGTGCAAAACTAAGAATCTTGAGGGGTTGGGCATCATTAACACCTCCATCATGAACAAATGCCTTATTATGAAGTGGGGGTAAGATATTTACCATGATGCCCTCGGCTCTATCTAGGGAGAGTTGCTTAAAGCCAAGTATTTCCTAGTTGATGATCCTCTTGTCGTTGATCCACCTGGAAGATAGATCACGGGATCTGGTTTTATCATTATACATGCAGTCATGAGAATGGGAGGAGAGTTGGCATGCGCGCTTGTTGTCTCCTCCTCGCAAATCCCTCAAACATTTCCTTATGGCGCCCCCGAATGGTTCATCCTAGCATCATAGGTGCAATGCCTCCAAGGTATTCGCACGTGTAGGAAGGAGTGTCGGGTGATGGACTATTAGATATGATCCCATGACGTGGGCATGGAAGTTTTGACGGCTAGCTCATGGGATTGTCGAACTTTTTCCAAGGTCTCGCCCTCCACTTCTATAAACGCCTGGGATGTGCTCAACACTTGAGGTCCATTAGGACTCTACACCCAATTCCACTCGGATCCAATCCGAGTGGGTTCGTGTCTCTTAAGTGTGAAACCCAATAGGTTCACATATACATGGACACGGTCTGAGTCGATAACTGGTTGCGTCTCCTAGCAGAACGTGCCAACTTCCAAGTGTGCACAAAGTCATATTGATGAACCTTGACAATGTGTCATATGCATTATTTCTTTTGCCTCCTTGTATGTGTTGTCAAGCTCAAGATGAGTACTTCTCACCCTTGTTGGCAACTCAACCTCTCTCTAGCTATGATACAGATTTCTGAACTAGGCTAACACTTAACACAAATCGCATGACTATGCTTTCCGAAATTGATCACTCAGGAGGGCCCATTGAATATCAAAACCAAGTCGGAGGGTCGAATCCGATCTCGACCAACCATGTATAGCCCGAAAGGTAACTTAATAACTATGTAGTTATGGAGTAGCGTTTGATAGACCATAAGTCAGTCAATCCTCATCCCAAGAACAAGCGAGGATGTCAGGTGTAGAACATGGCATATAATGTGACTAAGACAAACAAATGACAATATCTTGTTGCATTTCAATGGGGATCTGTCCGACTCAGTGAACCCCATCCATGAGTCCATACTGTCGGTTGGTATTTCTATGCCCATGACTTATGAAACATAGTAAGCAAATGAGTAACCTTATCAACTAGGGACCATTAGAACAATCATCATACTTATTGATACATATTGGTGATGATGCCGAAGGACAATACAAATAATTCATGAATACATATGAAAATAACATCATCACATGATTACCTCTTGGGCATATTTCTTACACTTTTCCTTTGCTCTTGTGGACTAAAGATCCCATGGTTTGTCTCCATCCTGCTTCCGACAAGTTTTTGATCAAGTCTCTTTATACTAGGCTTGTGCAAGGGCAACACTCGAACAAGTTTCAAGGAGTGTGGAGGGATCACATGTAACGCCCCGAGACCGATGTGCCAGGTGTCCTCCAGTTATTCGCTGTTGTTGCCTTATCTTTGCTTGCGTGTCATGCATTGCATATCATGTCATCATGTGCATTTCTTTTGCATACATGTTCGTCTCATGCATTCGAGCATTTTCCCCGTTGTCCGTTTTGCAATCCGGCGCTCCTATGTCACCCGGTGTCTCTTTCTACCTCTTTTCGTGTGCGGGTGTTAAACGTTTTCGGATTGGACCGAGACTTGTCATGCGGCCTTGGTTTACCACCGGTAGACCGCCTGTCAAGTTTCGTGCCATTTGGACTTCGTTTGATACTCCAACGGTTAACCGAGGGACAGTAAAGGCCTCGTGCGTGTTGCAGCCCAACACCCTTCCAATTTGGCCCAAACCACACCTAAACCTCCTCCATCATCTCGGTCGTTCGATCACGATCGCGTGGCCGAAAATCGCACCTCATTTGGACTCTCCTAGCTCCCTCTACCTCTAAAAATACATCCCTCCATTTCAACCCCGGGTCTATTTCGCCCCTAACCCTAGATCCCTTCGTCCTCGCGCCACCGGACATACATCTCCGCGTCGGACATGTCCGCCAGCCACGTCCCTTCGTCCAATGGTGTCGCGCCACGTCGCTCACCCCGCCGCCGCAACCAACCGACGCCCTCCACGTCACCTTGCCGCGCGTCCTCTCTCTCCCCCGCGCCGCCGCGGCCCTGCGGGCCCACGGCCGGCCCGCCCGGCCCGACCACGTGCCCCGCGCCTGGCCCGACCGCCGCCACCTGAGCGCCTTCCCCGCGCCGCCGCCGACTCCACCGCGCGCCGCCCCGTCGCCGCTACGCCTCCTCGCTGCTGCGCTCGCCGCCGGCCGCCGCCTCCACCACGTGACCTCGCCGCCGCCCGTCTCCGCCGCCGGACCTCAGCTGCGCCGCCGCCTTGGGTCGCCGGATCCGCTGCCCGGGGAAACTCCGGCGAGCCCCCGCACCTCCTTCTCCGTCTCCGGCGTCCCTCCGGCCAACTCCGGTGAGTTCTCGTCGGGGGTGGACGAGATCCACCGGGTGCCCGATCCAAACACTCCGTCCCGCGACCCGGATCCCTCCGCCCCGCTCCATCTCGTCTCGGGTTGACTTTTTCCGCGAGGTGATATGGCTAAGTCCCCAGATCTCAGTAATTTTTGTGCACTTCTCATCGCATCATAACTCTGTCACCGTTGCCCCGATTCGTGCGTGTAGCATATCAAAATGTTCGTCTCGACGAGTACATCATTTCATCTCATTGCATCATTTTCATTTGAGCTCATCTTGATGCCCGAAATGCTGTTGGAAGAGGGCTATGTGAGTAATTTGTCAGATCTGTTTTAGCAAATGGCATTTTGTCATTTTTGCCATGATTTATGTGTGCATGCTATGACCCTGAGCTCTTCATGTGTTTTGTTATATGCCATGCCATCTTTACAAAGGTGCTTGCCATGTATTTTTGTGATATGTGTGGTGACTATCACAAGCTTGCAAAGTAGCGTAATCGGTAATGCTGATTTCAGGGACTTAGTTTTTCACTAAGTCCTTGTCCTGATTTTGTCGTTATGCCATATGTTCATGTTGTTTCCTAGTGATACGTGCCTCTTTTGAGGATGATCATTAAGGATGATTTTTTAACATTGTGGTGCTCTATCCATCCATGTCTTTGTTTGCATTTATGGAGCACCCTACCTTGAGTCAATCGAGCTCTACTTTTGCTATATCGTGAATCCTGGCAGATTGTTGACATGTTTAGCGATTTTGCCGAGGATGTTGCTATTGATCCGTGCATGCTATGATGTTGTTCTTGCCATGTCTAGCTTCTATGCCATGTCTTCTTGATGGGTGTATGCTTAGTTTGTCATGCCATGCTCTGTAGTGAGTGCATCGAGCTCGTAAACATGCCTAATCGTTAACTGTTTTGCATGCTCCAGTTTTTCACTAAGTCTGAATCTGCTTATGTTTTTGCCATGTTCACATGCTTGCAATTATATTTTCTGATCCCTTTTGGCTCAAGGTCACTAAGGGACTTTTGTTAAGTGCTTTGAGTAGCTTCATGTCATGCCTTGCTTTGCCATGTTAAGTTCCTATAGCATGTAGTTTTCATGCTCTAAAGTGTGCTTCCCGATGATAAATTCCAGACTTGTGTTAATTTCACCAAGTGTGAAACCTATTATCATTTGCTCTTTTACCATGCTTGTTTGAACCAGTTAATGGATGATTTAGCCGTAGCTCAGTGTTCATCTTTTGTTAATCTTCTTGAGTGTATTCCTACCATGTATTTTGTTGCCATGTTTGAGTGCTGTAGCATATTTAACTTGATGCATTTAGATGGCTACTTGCTATTTATCGCAGACCGGTGCCATACTTGTTTTGCTTGCCATTTCCAAACCGTGCATCCGATTCCGGTGATCTTTATATCGATTTAACCGAAATCACCTCACCTTTCCAGTGGCACTCTTGGATTTCCAAGTTGAGGCCAGGTTCAATCATTCCTTTCCAAATCATGCATATGCATCACATACCGCATCCCGCATATCATACCATGTTCATGTGTTGGTTGTTTACTATGTTGTGTGCTTCTTTCCACTGTTGCTTCTTCGGGTTGGTTCCGGTAACGTCGTGTTTGTGAGGACCCGTTCATCTACGTCCCTTTGACTTCTTCATGGACTCGTTCTTCTTCCTTGCGGGATTTCAGGCAAGATGACCATACCCTCGAAATCACTTCTATCTTTGCTTGCTAGTTGCTCGCTCTTTTGCTATGCATATGCCGCGATACCGACCACTTGCTTATCATGCCTCCTATATTGTTGAACCAAGCCTCTAACCCACCTTGTCCTAGCAAACCGTTGTTTGGCTATGTTACCGCTTTGCTCAGCCCCTCTTATAGCGTTGCTAGTTGCAGGTGAAGATTGAAGTTTGTTCCTTGTTGAAACATGGAGATGTTGTTCCTTGTTGGAAAATGTTTACTTGTTGGGATATCACAATACCTCTAATTAATGCATCTATATACTTGGTAAAGGGTGGAAGGCTCGGCCTTATGCCTGGTGTTTTGTTCCACTCTTGCCACCCTAGTTTCCATCATATCGGTGTTATGTTCCCGGATTTTGCGTTCCTTACGCGGTTGGGTTATAATGGGAACCCCTTGACAATTCGCCTTGAATAAAACTCCTCCAGCAAGGCCCAACATTGGTTTTACCATTCGCCACCTAGCCTTTTCTTTCCCTTGGGTTCTGCAGACTCAAGGGTCATCTTTATTTAAACCCCCGGGCCAGTGCTCCTCTGTGTGTTGGTCCAACCTGTCAGCTGCCGGTGGCCACCAGGGGCAACTCTGGGCTGGCCTATCGGAACCTTGGACAATCCGGTGTGCCCTGAGAAAGAGATATGTGCAGCTCCTATCGGGATTTGTCGGCACATTCGGGTGGCTTTGCTGGTCTTGTTTTACCATTGTCAAAATGTCTTGTAACTGGGATTCCGAGTCTGATCGGGTCTTCCCGCTAGAAGGAATATCCTTCGTTGACCGTGAGAGCTTGTGATGGGCTAAGTTGGGACACCCCTTCAGGGCTATGAACTTTCGAAAGCCGTGCACGCGGTTATGGGCAGATGGGAATTTGTTAATGTCCAATTGTAGAAAACCTGAAGTTGACCTTAATTAAAATATATCAACCGCGTGTGTAACCGTGATGGTCTCTTTCCGGTGGAGTCCGGGAAGTGAACACGGTGTTGGAGTAATGTTTGACGTAGGTTGCTCTAGGATCACTTCTTGATCATAGTTGTTCGACCGTGCTTTTGCCTTCTCTTCTCGCTCTCTTTTGCGAATATGTTAGCCACCATATATGCTAGTCGCTTGCTGCAGCTCCACCTCATACTTTTACCCTACCTATAAGCTTAAATAGTCTTGATCGCGAGGGTGTGAGATTGCTGAGTCCCCGTGGCTCACAGATACTTCCAAAACCAGTTTGCAGGTGCCGATGTTACCGAGCAGGTGAGGCAACCGAGCTTAAGGAGGAGCTCGATGAAGTTCGTGTTCGTTTTGTTGTTCCATTTCAAGTTGATCAGTAGTGGAGCCCAGTTGGGGTCGATCGGGGATCTGTGTAGCATTTGGGGTAGTCTTCTTTTATTTTGGTTCCGTAGTCGGACCTTGATTGTATCTGGTTGATGTAATGCTTTATTCATGTATTTGTGTGAAGTGGCGATTGTAAGCCAGCTATGTATCTCTTTCCCTTATGTATTACATGGGTTGTGTGAAGATTACCTCACTTGTGACATTGCTTTCAATGCGGTTATGCCTCTAAGTCGTGCTTCGACACGTGGGAGATATAGCCGCATCGAGGGCGTTACAAGTTGGTATCAGAGCCTTCCCCGACCTTAGGAGCCCCCTGCTTGATCGAATCGCTGGCGATATTGAGTCTAGAAATGTTTTGAGTCATTTAGGATTATATATATCAGAGAGTTTAGGAATTCTTTTTACTCCCTAGTCCCTTCATCGCTCTGGTGAGGCATCCTAACGTAGAGTTTTGACTCTTCTCTTCTCAAATTTCACTAAAAAAATATTTAGAATCACGCGGGTATCTTGGAATCATTCCGATGGTTTTGTGACGAGAACATTGTTCTTGGTGCCTCCTGACATTTAGGGGTTGTGGCAGTGTCCCGGGGAGTTGAGCTCCGAGGTGTTGTCGTCACAATCTTATCGTTGCAGTTCTGGAATACCTGAGTTTAGTTCCGCCGACATCGAAAATCTCTTTTATGCAGTTGGTGGTGAGATAACCTCGACGCCACCCAGTACTGGGGTGGGAGTTCGGGAGTATTGCCATAACTTGTATAAAGGATGCTTTTCGAAGGTTGAGGTAGATGATTTCTGAAGGTTTCTTGGTTATGTGTTGAAGGATGGATACAGCTGGATGTAGGATTTGTTAGTTTTGGGTGAGATATTATGCTTCCCCTGTATCCCCAACACCTGATTGCATAACCGGAAAGTTTCAGGAGTTTATAAGTGGGAATTCAAGTAGCTCTTAGGATATCTTTTCAAGAGATATATGATATGAAATTGGGGTTCGACGTCTAGTGGTCCGCCTATTCACGGTTGGTTTTATAGTGGTCTCGTTGTGTCTTAAAGAGTCCCTGGCTATGCTGACTCGGGGACGCTTCGTATGTCATGTGCACTGCCTTGTACATGATGGTGCTGTATGATCGAGCCCGTGTAGGCCCCACCACAAAAACTTTGGACGAAATCTCTATCATATGTTTGTTCCGGCTTATTTTGCAAGCCAATCCTTTGTTTTGTTTTGAGTTGTGGTATTCGAGTTGCTTCAAAGTCAAATGTTGATCCCATACCTTTCCTAAGCTATGTTCTCATACTCTGATGTGAATACCAATCCTTCTTGATAATCGAGATTGTCATCTCAATCCTTTTCACCAGCATGTTTCTTTTCAAGTGGATCCGATCATTTCAACATTACCAAGATCAATTATAAGTTCTTCTCAACGGTGTTTGCTTCATTCGTTCCAAGTTGCCTTTGTTTTTCCCACCCACCCACCCCTTTTTCTTCAAGGACTCAGATTTCTTCATCAAGTATCCATTTTATTGATGGGGAGTCTCTCCATTTCTTTCCGTCAATGTTCTTACCCGGTGTTGCTCATGAAGATGCTAACGGAGTCTCAAGTTAATCATTCTTCATTCTTTTTCTTCTCCGGTGAATCCAATTCAATCTTTGTTGATCATATTCTTTCCTCGTTTCAAACACCTTCTCATGCCGGTGCTCCTCTTTTCTCGCTATTCAATTGTTCCGGAGTGCTCAAGATATCCCAAAGATTCGTGCTTTGTAACACCCTCGATGCGACTATAGCTCCCACGTGTCGAGGCACGACTTAGAGATATAATCGCATTGAAGGCATATGTCGCAAGTTAGGCAATCTTCACAAAAATCCCATGTAATATAATAATAAAAGGGGAGATAACATAGTTGGCTTACACTCGCCACGTCAATCAGGTACATAAATAACATTACATCAACCATACACTCAAGGCCCGACTACGGCGCCAAAATAAAAGAGAACCCAACATGCGACACGGTCCCAATCACCCCCAACTGGGCACCACTACTGATCATCGGGAAAGGAAACATAGTAACGTTGAGAGTCTTCGTCGAACTCCCACTTGAGCTCACACGCGTCTCCTGGAGCGGAATCATCAGGCCCTGCATCTAGTGATATAGTAATCTGTGAGCTACAGGGACTCAGCAATCTCGCACCCTCGCGATCAAAACTATTTAAGCTTATAGGAATGACAAGGTAAAAAAATGAGTGGAGCTGCAGCCAGCGACTAGCAAGTATGGTGGCTAACTTATTCGCAAAAGAGAGCGAGAAGAGGAAGCAAAGCGCGAGCGAGAAACTAGGGAGCTACCTGCGCAAACATTACTCCAACACCGTGTCCACTTCCCGGACTCCGCCGAGAAGAGGCCATCACGGTAACACACTCGGTTGATTCATTTTAATTTAATTAAGGTTCAAGTTATCTACAACCGGACATTAACAAATTCCCATCTGCCCATAACCGCGTGCACGGCTTTCGAAAGTTCAATCCCTGCAAGGGAGTCCCAACTTAGCCCATGACAAGCTCTCACGGTCAACGAAGGAATAGACCTCCTCCCAAGACGTTCCGGTCAGACTCGGTATCTCGGTAACTCAAGACACTTTGACAGGTTAAAACAAGACCAGCAACACCGCCCGAATGTGCCGACAAATCCCGATAGGAGCTGCACATATCTCTTTCTCAGGGCACACTCAGATAAGAAATCCGTACAGCTAAAACCAGCCCACGAGTCTCCCCGAGGTGGCGCTGCAAGGGGCTCTAGTTTGGACCAACACTTAGAGGAGCACTGGCCCGGGGGGTTAAAATAAGATGACCCTTGAGTCTGCAGAACCCAAGGGAAAGAAAAGGCTAGGTTGCAAATGGTAAAACCAAGGTTGGGCATTGCTGGAAAAGCTTTAATCAAGGCGAACTATCAAGGGGTTCCCATTATAACCCAACCGCGTAAGGAACGCAAAATCCGGGAACATAACACCGATATGACGGAAACTAGGGCGGCAAGAGTGGAACAAAACACTAGGCGAGAGGCCGAGCCTTCCACCCTTTACCAAGTATATAGATGCATTAAGATAACATAGAAATATAATGATATCCCAACAAGTAAATAAATGTTCCAACAAGGAACGGCCTCCGATCTTCACCTGCAACTAGCAACACTATAAGAGGGGCTGAGCAAAGCGGTAACATAGCCAATCAACGGTTTGCTAGGACAATGGTGGGTTAGAGGTTTGACATGGCAATTTGGGAGGCTTGCAAGCAAGTGGTAGGCATCGTAGCAATGGCATAGCAAAAGAGAGAGCAAACTAGCATAGCAAAGATAGTAGTGATTTCGAGGGTATGATCATCTTGCCTGCACAGTTGTCAGAGTTGACTGGATTCTCAAAAGCAAACTCAACGGGCTCCTCGTTAGCGAACTCGTCTCCCGGCTCTAACCAAACAAGACAAACAAGCAATAAGGATACAATCAACCACGTGCAAACTCAAACAACACAATGCAAAGATGATATGCTATGCGGGATGCCATGCGGGATGCACAATGAAAGATATGACAGGAAATGCATGAACCTAGACTCAACTTGGAAATCCAAGTGTGCCACTGGAAAGATGAGATGAAATCGCTTGAAAACGATATAAAGAACGCCGGAATCAGAGTTACGGTTTGGAAATGACAAGCGATTCAAAAATGACACCGGTCTGCGATTTACAACAAGTAGGCATCTAAATGCAATGAAATGAACATGCTACAGCACCCAAACATGACAACAAAATACATGGCAGGGATGCACACAAGATGCTTAACAAAAGTCTAGCACTGAGCTACGGCCAATTCATCCATTAGGAGGTTCAAACAAGCATGGCAAAAACGCAAATGGCAAACAGTTCTCAGACTTAGTGAAATTAACACTTGTCTGGAATTTCAGATCATATAGCCCTCTTCGGAGCAACAAAACATCATGCTACAGGACCTGAACATGACAAAGCAAAGCATGGCATGGAGCTACTCAAAGATCTTAACAAAAGTCCCTTAGTGACCTTGAGCCAAAAGGGATCACAAAATATACTAACAAGCACACGAACATAGCAAAAACATAATCAGTTTTCAGACTTAGTGAAAACTGGGGCATGCTGAAACGTAACTCACGAAGGCATGTTTACGAGCTCGATGCACTCACTACGGTGCAAGTCATGGCAAGGCAAGCATACACCCATCAAGAAGGCACAAAATGAAAGCTAGACATGGCAAGAACAATGGCATAGCATGCACGGACCAACTACAATAACATCGGCAAAATCGCAAACAAGTTGACGATCTGCCCAGATTCGCAACGAAGCAAAAGTAAAGCTCGATTGACTCAAGCTAGGGTGCTCCATAATTGCAAACAAAGACATGGATGGATAGAGCACTACAAGATTAACAAAACTCCCTTAATGATCATCCTCAAACGAGGCACGGATCACTAGGAAACAACATGAACATATGGCATCGTGAACTAAACAATCCCAGGACAGTGAAATCACTAAGTCCCTGAAAACAGATTTACCGGGTGCCTCACTTT